>NC_031768.1:39809178-39973533 GCF_001522545.3 Parus major
TATAAATATAAATATAAATATAAATATAAATATAAATACATATATATATATATATTTGGGGTGCTGCTGCAGCAGCTGTGCAGTGTAACAGTGCACAGAGCCATAATCCACCACACAAAGTGCAGGGCAGTGCCAGGCTCACCACTGAGTCATTTAGACCTCACATAGATGCTGCCGTTTTCCTGATAAGGCTAAGTGAGCAAAATGAACTTTGAATGACTGTTTTCATCTGCCAGGATTTTCTGCTGTGAAAATGCAGGTTGAGTGAACCTAAACTTTAAAGCAGCAAATGACAAATGAGCAAATCACTGTTCAAGTCCTACCAGCTCTGAAGTCAGTTTGCTTTTCCCTGCCAGCAGAAAAGGCGACGAGATGTAAAGGAAAATACTTTGTGTGTTCCCTTATGTTTTCTGACAGTAGAGGCATTCAACAGTGCCAGCTGATGCCACTTCAATGTAAATGCCCCACAATTGAGTCAAGGAGGGAGAAAACCTATTTATACTCAAGAAAATGTATTTCAAAGCCTGTTTTTCAAATGGCATCTAGAAAGGAGCAGTACTTCTGACTAAGGTGTCTCTCTGACTTGATGCCCGAGCCTACAGGATGCTGTGGTAGAGGGCAGAGTGAGTTGGATAACTCCTAAAGCAGGAGAAAAAATTACATTCCTGCTTTCAGTCAGAGCTCTATTTCGGAGAAAAGTAGAAGGAGACAATTAAAGTCGTTAAACCAAGTTGCATATCTTTCCAAAACAAAAGTTAAAGCTGAAATGCTGATTTTTTAAATACACAGAGGAAACATGATTTTTCAGAGCTGCTGCAGGCAAGTATAATGCACAGTATGTTTGATTCATCCTTGCTGGAACCTTAAAAGGCATTTGAATTATAAGGTGCATTATCTCCTAAGATTACTCCTTGGTTTCTTTACTCCCTGAAATTGTTCGTATCACTGACTTCTGAACCAAAAGAAAGATGCTTGCCTGCAAGCTATAGTACCAGTGATGCTCTCCAGTCTTAAAAGAAAAACAAAAATTCTGAGCTGCTCTGTTCATTTATTGAGAAAAAGTGTGGTTTTCAAATTACTTTATGAATTTCCTTCTATTTTCTAAAATAGTGCAGGAAGATAAGGTGAAGCAGAAAGAAATGCAACTTTGCACACAGATGTCTAATGCCATACTGAATGCTAATAAAGCAAGCTAGAAAGTATAGTTCCTGGAGAAATCTTTCTTCATGTATTGTGGTTTTTTTTCAAAAACAGTTGTATTTCCAGCATGATCCCTGCTACAGAAGCCAGCAAACTCGATAGCAGGTTGCTCCATCCTTCCCTTTCCCTTCACTCCATCCAGCTTTAGACCCATCAGCTTTCTGGAAAAATGATTAGGAAATTAATTTTGTCCCTTCTAACAGTTCTGCTAAAATCTCCATGGCTCCCATTTTCCCCTGAATGGCACAAGATAATTGGCTGCATCTCAAGACCATTGCATTTTTAAGACAGCTCCTATGCATCTGGGGATATTGGTGTTTTCCTGGCAGATCTGTGACAAAGTGTTTTGATATTACCATGAGAACACCCTGTGGGATTTTCACATCTCTCCTCTAGATTTTATGGACTTTCATGGTGCCAGCCACTGTCAAAAGTGATGCCTTGGACCTGCAAGCTGACGGGGCTAGAAAACATCTCCTCTGTAGGTGCTTCAAAGGGTATCCAAGGTAAAATCTCCAGCTCTGCTCTGGTTACAGATCTGTAAATCTGGGCAAAAAAATGAGGTAGCTTGGCACAAAGTGGGAAAGCATTATGGGTGGATTTATTTCCAGCCCCAAATGATCCCAAAGGGGCAATTTTCCACTGAGTGAGCCAGGCTGGCCCAATCACTTATTGCCTCAGCAATGAAGAAGACCTGGCAGACAGTGGCACACAAATGTACTATGAGACAATTTAAAGCATAAATCTTCTTGGAAATTCTCTTTTCCCTTCAATTCATGATGTTTTTTATCAACAGAAAGTTATCTCAACAGACGAGGCAGCAGCACCTGCCTAGAGGAGATTCCTCACATTACCTTTCTGCTAGTAAGCTGCTCTGAGATATTTATATATCATCCTTATTTTACAGGTGATGAAACTGAAGCACAGGGGAGTTAAGTGACTCGCCTCCAGTCACAAAGCAAATTAGCAGCCAAGTGGGGAAGAGATCAGTTCTCAGCCCAGAGCTTTTACAAAGTGCATTTTAGGCTTAGGGAAAGATTTTCAAGGGAGTCTTGATTGCTCAGTGGTGGCACTTCAGTAATAAAAGTTGAGTTAGTACAGTGTCTGCACTACTCAGGCCCTACCTCAACCCCAACATCATACGCTGTATCTTGGAATGAACACTCCTGTTTTCTTTCAGAGAAGGTTTCCAGGCACCAGCTCACCAAAGTTAATTGGCTCCCACTGTGTAGCCAATGTGTGACCTTAGCCAAGAACCAGTAATTAACAGCTGTATTCATCCCATTTACAGTGTTTTCTAATTCAAGTATTCATCCCAGTCAAGTATTTTCTAATTTGCAGGTTAACACAAAATATTAGCAGTACACAGGGGAAACCTTTCCAGCTGAAATAAATGTGTGCACGGCACCACAGGTTGGGAGGTTGTTCTTGGTGGAGTGCAAAGGTCAGAACTAGGTTCCATAACTAGCCAGGTGCCTTCATGCAGGGGAAGGGCACCACTGGTGACCATGTACTTGTGACAGCTCTGGGAGAGCACGTGGGTCTGGCTATCATTCCCCAGAGCTGGGCCAGGCCCCCTCCCTGGGGACACTAATCCAGATCCAGCAGCCCAAGTTCTGCCTTCAGAACTTTTCTTCTACTGGGAGAAGAGCAAATGGAATTAAGATGTAGATTTATCATACATCTTCTAAATTTCCATCCTTGCTTTGATGTTTGTGGATCAGAGCTAGATACTTGTCAATGAACGCCAGTGAAAAACTGATCTGTCCCTCTACCACAACAAAATCCCAGCAAATATAGTCCCCATCATTTTTGCCAAAATGCAAACCTGCATCTCACTGAGGGAAGGGAATGACAGGAATGGGGCATTGTCTTTGCCGGGAACACTATGAAGTTCGGCCGTGCAGTAATTCCAGGCTGTGCCCTAGGGACTCCACCCTTCTGTACTTCTGCAACTGGGATCTGCAGGTGCTATAATTCAAATTCCCACTAGAGGGTAGACAAAACTTTTCCAGTAAAAGGATCGCTCTGGAAAAGGGTAGAGTATGCAGGAAAGCAGTGTCTGATTTGGAAAAGCAATTCTGTGCTTGAAAAGCAGCAAAGAGTAGGAAAAGGAAGAATATGTTTATACCATCTGCAAGAGCAAGGTGGGAGCATTGTTCCAAATTTCTCTAAAGAAACATAATTTCTGCTTTATACTCTTAAATCAAATACAGCAGGAGTGGCTATGCTCTTATAAGCATGGAAACTGTAAATCAGATTTACAGAAAATATAGATTTGTGATTTTCAGAAATACAGCTGGTTTTACGCCTGCAGATGTTGTCTTACAAACACTGATAGCGGCCAATTAAGAATTTCAAATATTTAGAAAGTATAAATACAGGGAATTACAGTTTATCCACTTTGGGAGCAAATTCACCCCTCTCCTGATGACCTAGCCAGAAACATCAAACGGTGTATTTCTCTCTCTCTTTTATTATTGACCAGTCTATTACTGCAGGTAACGGTGGCTTGTGTTTTCTCCTCACACATTTCTCCACTGCTAAAATGCAGCCAGGTTTCTGTGAACCTTGCTGTGGGAGGGAAAGTATGGCTGCAGGCATCAACACATCTTCCTCTTCTTGCTCTCCCTGAAAGAGCAGTTTCTTTCCAGGTGAGATTGGCTGTCTCAGGGAGCTCTCTGCACTGCAGATAAGGGCACTGTGAAAAGGTTTTCTTACCACATATCTGACCACTCCAAAGCATGTTTTCACACTGATTCAAAAAGCCAATGCCTGGGAAGTTAAAGAAATTCAGAGTTTATTTTCTCAGTTTATTTATTTAGTTCCAGATCAACACAGAGGTTCTAAGACCCTGAAGCATCACCTCTGTCAGCTAAATGACTTTTTTTTTTTTTGAATGCTTAGCAAGGATTTGCTTCAATCTTCTGAAATATAACTTGTTTTTGCTGACAGAGGTAAGAACCAAAGAAGGCCAAGCAAAGCAGCAGAGCACTCAGAGGAATTCCTGCAGCTGGGACTCCTCCCACAGCTAGGATAATTAGAGGCTGAATTAACTGTACTTCAGAAGACCAGCGTGCCAGTGTTTGCTGTCACAAACACTGCATTTATCTCATCTTCCCCCTAAATAGGTGTGGGCTTTTGAAAGGAAAACCTCTGTTGTCCTTCTGTTCTGGATGGTCCCACCTTCTGGTCCTGCATAGTCTTGTGAGTGGCAACAATTCTCTCTGCAGCTGAGTGAGTTGAAGAAACTCGGTGTCACTACAGGCAGCAGTCCCAACACTTGTCACATCAAAGGGCTGAACAGGAGATGTGCCTGGAGAAGGATTACATTTGTGGCCCTAATGAGCCAAAGAGAGGAGCCCTTGGGGCAGCCAGACATGTTTTCACTGCAATAAGGCACATGAATCCATGGCAGAGATCTTCACAGCACAGTATTGGGAACAAAGGAAGAAGTATGAATCCTGAAATACAGCCATGCCAAATGAGGTTAAATTATATATTCTATCTGACTTGTACTACAAGGTGTGAATGATGGGTCTGAGGGATGCTGGCATGGGCTAAGGAGAGGTATCTGGAATCTGAAGGGTTGTATTTGGTGTCTACTACACTGTTTCACATTCCCTGTAGTTATCAATACCTCCACCACCTGTCCTTGCCATGATAACTGCAAGAACTACTTCAAATGATGCACATCTCATGAGAAAATCTCCTGTCTTCATCACTCTGAAAAATAAAGAGTATTTCATTGAATAAAGAGCTACTGTCATACAAAAGTCTGTGATGTGAGGTGAAATATAGAAAATCTCTCTTTCAGGGAGTCAAGAAGCTGGATTTGGTAAAGAACAGATGGATCTCAGCAGCTATGCTCTTTCACCAAGTAGTTGCCTCAGGGTGGCAGTTGATGTTAAATTTTGTACAAAATTTCCTTTTCTTGTGTGAATTAAAGACATTGAAAGAGAGAGAGATGACCTTTATTCTGGGACCCTCTTTTCCATTTGTTTGTGAGGATTTTGGAGATATTGAAGGCTCTTCAACTGGCTTACAAAGCAAAAACCACATACCTGGCCTCAGCTGTAAGAGAAAGTTTTCTGTTCCTGTCTTGCTGAGGTCCATGAAATGCACCACCTCATCAACACTAGTTTCCACACTATTGCTCCCAAGCAACAGTTGACTGTCTCAGTATCTAGTTTAATTTGGTAAGAAATCGGACACATTGATTTCAGCTAATCAAATAATTTCTGACAGAATGCTTCTTCCCTGCAAACTGTTGAATCAACAGAATCAAAAGGCTTCATGTGGATGTCTTTAGTCTATTAAGGAAGTTGATAGAAAGTAAGTGGGC
Source organism: Parus major (assembly GCF_001522545.3). NCBI lineage: Eukaryota > Metazoa > Chordata > Aves > Passeriformes > Paridae > Parus > Parus major. Next base: position 39,814,724 of record NC_031768.1, read on the forward strand.
AGCAGGCAGGGAAGCTCCCCCAGCTAACCAAGCAGCCCTAGACAGAGAGCAAGGGAGCTGATGATGGTGAGATGGGCAATGGACAGGCCTGCTGCATCATCCATCAGGGCGGTCCAGTAGAATCCAGCTCCCTTCTTGGGATGGAGCAGGTTTTCATCTGAAGTACTCTGTGAGAAGACAGAGTAGACACAAAGTTTGGTATTTTTGGGAAGTAAAATTTGCTCCTTTTCTCAGATTTTGCACAAAAGCCAGCACTACTGGGAGCTGTGGCTGAGCTACTACTTCCAGATACAGATAATACTGATGTTTCTACAAGAGAAGTGCAAGGCTCAGCTCTAGGATGTTTAGAATGACAAAATTTTCCATCCAAGTCCATCCAGATTATGCAGTGAACTCACTCTTATTATATTCACTAGTGGTTTGGGCAATGGAGTAGAAAGTATACCCTTTAAGCATGCAGATGACAAGTGAGGAGACTGCAGGCTTTCTGGTAGACAGCATTAGATTAAAAGCAATTTACAGAAAATGGAGAAATGGTCTGAAAAAAACAGAATGCAATACAATGAGGACAAATGCAGAATTTATCTTGGTAGATTAATCAAAACTCTACAAGCTGGACTATCTGCTTAGGCAGCAGTACTGCAGTAAAGAATTCAAATGGCTGCTCAGGACACAAGCTGAACATCAGAACAGTGTTCTGCTGTTGTGAAAAGGGCAAGCAGCAGAATGGGATGTAGAAATGAGAGCACAGGCTTCCAGGTAGGAGGATTAACCCTACTGCTTTTGTAACATGTCTCCTGGAGTGGCATGTCTGGTCCAACGCTGCACTTTGAGGAGGAAGGGGCCCTGCTGGGCAGGGAGCAGAACAGAGGTTCAGAAAAGTAAAACAAATAAAATTTTGTGAGATTGAGAGTTGTTCAATCTAGGAGAAGGGCCACTGAAGGAAAAGTGATGGTGATCACACACCTGACCTGTATCCGGAAAACAGTCCCAGCTAGGACTTCATCAGGAAAGTGCCAGGCATAAGACAACTCATCCTTTGTGCACAGAGAAGCAGAGTAATAGTTTGGTAGAGAGAGAAATTTAAAAGACATTAGAAAAGTACCTGCTGGGGACTGCCAAGGACTGTCCCTGCCTGGGGCAGCAGATGGACTGCATGCCTTGAGTAGTTTTCTTCTACCCCATCTCCTGAAATGCCATGGGAAAAACACCTTTGGATCATGACAGAAAATTTCAGGAGAAATTTGCCTCATCCCACTGCAGGCACCAAGATAGTCCCTCAGAGAGGGGAGATGTCTGTGCTCAGGCCTTTGCAATGACTGTGCCATGAAAGCCAATGGATTAGATACTGCTGAGGTGGATTAAGCTGGCTCAAGTCAGTGGCAATGCACGAGTTTAGACCTCCTTAGAATAAGATCTGCAAAACCTGATAAAAGCCTGCATAGAGATGCCCTCCACAGATCCCAGCAGGCCATCAGTCATGGCAATATGAAGTAGGAGGGTTGTATGCTAGCAAAATGCAGAGTAGTGGGTAAAAAGCCTTACCCCAAACAGCCTGAACATGCAGAGCATTGCATTTTTATATCCTTTAACACACTGTATCATTTCATTTTATCAGCAGCTACTAAGCAGTTCCCTTTTAAAAAATAAAAAGCCAAGGTCAAGCACAGAAAGCTTTTTCTAACTGTCTTTACTGTGTCATCTTCTGTCCCATGGTGATGTGATTCCTTCCATTTCTCTATTATTGAAAATCTTGATAAATACAGTAGAATGACATTCACATTTAACAAAGTGCTGGTGTTTTAGCTGAAACTTGTGCCCTGATGGAGACAACTATGATAAATCAGCTTATAGCAGGGCCCCCCAGCTGACCCAGGTCTGGTGAGTAAGCACAGTACACTGGTAATTCAAGTCCTGCAAAGCTCAGAGAGAGATCCTGAAGCACTTGGCATAGAAAGGCAAAGCAAAAGAAAGTCTCTGCAGAGAATAGCACCTCCTTTTCATAGATTTGATTTAGGTAAGAACAAAATAGCCAGAGAAAAAAAAAAATTAGGCTAAAAAAAAAAAAAAAGACAAAGTTTGAACTCGAAGGTTCAGTTTGCATGAATTATCTCTTTGAAGGCTATTTTAGCAATCTGCACCTCCACCCAGTCTGAATTGTTGGAGATCCATTTAATTGCCTGGGGAGAATAATAAGCATTGTTTGAAGAGCACAAGACTCTTTCAAATGCAGGGAAACTGCATGTCTCTCAGGGTGAAGCTGGCAGAGCTGCCTCTGCAAGGAGGAAACAGAGGGAGCTGTCTTCATGCTGGCAGAGCAGCTTCTCTATCATGAGGGATAGAATGGGAAGTGCTTGGGATGAGGAGCCTGAGCACCTTCCCTGTTGTACATCTCTCTGCCTGACAAAAAAGGGAATTCGCTCTGAAAAATACGAGACCTTTGACTCTGTGGTTAAGTGATGATTTGCAAGGCATTTCCTTGTAGATTTCTGCTTCTGTCTGTTTTGTCAAGGAATGTTCTCATTTCAATTTGAATGAAAATTACTTCTGCCTCTTGCTTTATAATACTAAAATTCTACCTGATGATTTCAGGTACCTGTTAGCCTTACTAGAAACAAGTGCTAAACAACTGCAAGCAACCCATGCAAACAACTAATTCACTGGTTCATAATTTCAGTGACTGTATGAAGAAAAGAAATAGATGATCTTGGAAGATAAATTATACATTAGAAATATGAAGTGTGTCCTAAATGGCTGAGCTCCCTTCCCTGTCCTGTTTGTGCTCCTCTGGGCACTAGCCCCACTGGAAAAGGTTCATTTCCATAGCACAAGTGTAATTTTTGGAGGTGGGAACTGAAGGGGTGCAGGTAGGAGCACACATGGGTGGTGCTGGAAGCAGGACCACCCAGGGTCCTCCTGCCAAGAGCCAGGCAGGGCTTGTGAGGGACCAGTACTGGCTAATAAGAAGGGTCCTCTTTGGCTGTGTACATTAAATTCATGTGTTGAGGGCTCTGATGCTACAAGTCTCCTTGTGAAGACAAAGCCTTATTGGAGTCACCAAAGGCAGAGGCACGTGCCACAGCATCCTGCAAACAAATTACAAGAGCAACAGCACCACAGGAGAATATATCTTCAGTGACTGAAAACTTGCTCGTACACTGGAAGCCACAGCAGCAGCATCCTTTGCTGAATCCCCTACTGACACATTACTGAATGCCATGGAGGCTGCTTCGTCTTGGAACCGAAAAAACCCAACAAAATAACAAGGCAGTAAATTGGTCCTCTCTGTTTTCAGTCCCACTGAACTGGGTCATTTTCAGGAAATGGTCTATTACCTAAAACAATTATGGCTGTTGTCACATCCCCAATGAGTTTAGTTTGGTTTTTAGTGTCTGCTGGGAGAACTTTAACTGGTGCAGCTGCTGAGTTTAGGGCCACTTCATAGCTGGGTGCTCCTGTGGGGCTTTTTATTCACCAGTTTATGCTCTTGGCAGCTCTGCACCAGAGTACCTGAGCACATGCTGGCTTTGGGCAGATAAATTGTCCCATTGTCTTTCCTCTCCCTATTTCCCATGGGGCAACACACCTTCTGAAAGTTCAGCCATCATCTAAGGGCTGCAGTAGATTTTATCTTCTGTGTCCTGTAGTCGATGAGCACCAATTCACTTGGAGGACTAGTATTAGGCATAAAATAGTGTCTCAGATCCATATGGGCTATTTTTGGAACTCTATTGAACTACTTCTGCTCAGTTGATGTGGTAGCAGTGCTGCTTATATTCCAGATTATATATGTAATTTTCCTAAGGTAAAATATCCCTTTCCAAAAGTTTTCATTAACAGTCTCTATTTCCTACATAATTAGATGACAGCTTTTAACTGTGATTAATTCAGAGTTACAGTGCATCTAGGGATTAAAAAATGCTGCCCTTACCATTCTGTTTCAAGGAAGAAATACGAAGGGAGAGCTGGAGTTGATTTTCCCATATGATGAAGACACAGGATATCATTCTCGACAGAAGGAAGCATCTCCCAGTGGGTGGTCTGATAACAATGGTAATTAGGTATTCAATCACACACAGAGTAAGAGCAGCCAAACAAATGCATGTCTGCTAAGGGAAATAACCCATGCAAAGATTATGTGTTTGCTGAACCAAAAGTAAAACGTATAATGAAAGCTCTTAAGACTCCGGAGCCTAACCCTTGCCCGACAAAAAGCCTGTTTTCCTGCATAATTATTAATCAGAGCCATTTCTACTGCACCACACCGGGTGCTGTCATGCCTGAAGGTCTGATTCTGAAAGGAATCTCATGCTTGTGGATTTTAGGTCAGGTTTTGTGAAATGAGGATGGCCCCTGTGCTGGTTTGTGGACCCTCATGCCTGCAAAGCCTAATTACAGTTAAGTTCAGCAGCGATGCTGAGACACAGCAAAAAGTGCTGCTGTGACCTCTTCCACCCCAATGCCCACAAAAGCCAATAGCCAGTCTGTCTGGAGGAGAAAGACATTGTCTGGAAACAGCCACAAAGCAAAATAAAAACACTGGGCTTTGTTCTCCACTTCTGTATTTCAGACTGGAAGTTTTTGAGGGAGGTTGTGTGGCCCAGGTGGGCAAACCCATCAGTCATCATGTGTACCTTGTTCACCCTGCCATCACAGGAGGAAGAATACCATATGAAAAGATGATCCTATTTGTGTCACGCACTCTGTGATAACTGGCTTTGCCTATAATACAAAGTTTCAAGAAGAAATATTTAATTCATAATCCTGCCATCAACTCATTCCAGTTTCCTTTCTATACAGTGGCTAAGAGCAACTTTAATACATTCACATGAACTCCATGGAATTTTATTATGTCAGGGAAAATGTCAGCCCCTCTGACCAATTAATCCAGCCTGCCTGGAAGGCTGTTGAAAGACGAGGTGAGTGCTCTTTGGGAAGCATTGCTGGAGACCAGCTTCAGCTGGGGGCTGGTTGCTGGGAGCAGTGAGTGAAACACAGCCTCACAGCAGGAACCCATGTGCAGCTTCACAATCTACCAAGAGGCCAATCTACCTCTGCTGTTGTCCTCTTGCCCCCAGCCTGTCCCCACCACTGCTCACCATAAGCCCTGGAGTCCACACACCCACAGAAAGAGCCATCACCTGTCACAACAGGGCCATAAAGCCAACACAAGATTAGGACAACTGGTTTGGCCTCAGTCAGCTCAGTTATCCAACACATCCCATGAGTGCACAAGCACTGGGGTTGTTGAAAATGTGTGGTTTAGGACGACAGGAGGAAGGTGGTGCTGCCAACTCTTTTGACTGCAGCGTGCAATTAGAGTCACTTAAGCTGATTGTGGAACTACAGAGTGTTTTGATTTCCCTCCAATGCTTGTAGAGGGGAGAAGGGTGAAAACAGCCTTAAAGTACAAAAAGCCCCTCGTTTTTGTGAAGGATCACAATGGTCTACCAGTGAGCAGACTTAAGAGGTCCATGGGCATGAGGTAGAGAAATGGCTGGTAGAGAAAAGGTCCATAAGACTGAGGAGTTGAAAGTAACACTGCAGAATCATCCCTTATCCTTAGAGATCCCACATGAGGCCAGATATGCCATTTAAACATGTGGTCCTTGTTTATTCTCAATTTCCCTAGTGCCTGACACGAGTCCCTGGGCCAGTCACATGGCTGCTATTGAAGCCAATGTTTCCAAAGGCCCCTGTGCAATGAGGAGCTGCTGTAACCATGGTGAAAGATACAGGGAGGATGCAGGGATGTAGTACCCACAAGGTCTCTTCAGCTGATGATGAGACAAGATTTGGGTAAGATAAGGAGCATATCTCCATCTCCATGAAGAACAGCTCTGTATGAATTGACCTTCTATTAGCCACCATCTCTCAAGATTGGTCTGAAAATGTGTGGTTTATTTTCTTCTTTTCTCCTGTCCAGAGTTAGAAATGCAGAGGTGACCCCAGTGCCTGCTTGACACCCCAGTGCAGCAAATCCCTGGCAGGTCTGGGTCACGGCACCAGGAAAGCCCATTTCTGCTTTACCTCAGGCACTGCCACTGCCAAGGAAGAATGAAAACCAGCCAGTGTTGCACAGGTTCCCCATTGCTCAGGGGTATAACGGATTAAGTAGTGAATGCATTAAATGATCCCTAACTATAATTAGCTCCCTCTGTGCTTGTAACGCTACAGCCTCATACAAATGGTTTCTAATGACACATGCAGTGCCTAGGAACAGGGTAATAGCTATTTAAACAGTTGCTGATCCTTGAGCTGGCACATGACAGTGTATTTTACAATTATTGAGAAACTTTGGACATTTTTTAAAAGTGTTCTGGGCATTGACCTAGAGAAAAGCGTGGTTAGATGAGAGCAGAGAGGGTGCCCTTTCCCTAATGGAAACAGATAGATAATGATCTGGTTGTCAGACATTACTGCTGCCCCAGTCTTGATTTTCCCCCTTACCACTCTTCCCCTGCAGTATGATTAGCAAAACAGATAGCCAGCTCCCAAATCCTGCCCAGTACAGGCACTCAAGGAGAGTCAAGACACTCTTCTGAAAAATACTCCTATATGCACATGCATACATAATGTTCAGGCGTGAAAGCTTGCTCATTTAGTACTGCATCATAAACTCATCAGTGAGTAAAGACCTATCAAATGCACCAAGACAGAAAGGCTGCTGGCCACACTGGGCAGCTGGAGCATCTATGCATGGACCAGGTTGCAAACTCAAGGGCTGAAGACCACAGTTTCAAAATTCAAGATGCAACAACTGTTTTTAAATAATAATATTAATAATAATAATAATAATAATCTCTTTTGATCTTGAGACAAAAGGACAATAATGAGATTTTTATTCAAGAAAAGTCTTTTGTCTCAAGAAGCACAGAAAATTGCTGATCTTGTGAGTTATGAAAGCCAAAAGCTCAAAATAAAACAAGTTTGTAATTTCAGCTACTCCAGTAATAACCAGCTGACACAGGGTAGATATTCTACTCACCAAAAATAAGCAGAAAGAATTCCACAATTTCTGAAAAGCACATCGTGCCGAAAGAAACATTCATTTATTTTATGAGATGAATTTTGTACTCTGTTAGAAATTTGATTTTAATGAAGACAGTATGTCATAACACTTTTCACCTGACCTTGAAATGACAACATGCCTTATTCACTTCGGTGATCAGGTTTCACTTCACAGGAAATGGAGAATAAATTTAATTTCATCTTTTCTAAGCATATGCACTCACACATACATGCTAATTTAAATGTGATTTGCTGCTATTTGAATACTACAGGTCTGCCTCAGCACACAGAGCTGCTGCCAGCAAAGCCTGATCTGCCCACTGAAGGCAAGACAGTGTGAATGACAGAGGGCAAAAGAACCACCCAGTTACCCAGTTCTAAGAGCTGACACTTGAGCCAGTAACTGAGGTTTTCTACCAGTTTCCTAATTCACAGCCACATGGAGCCTCAGACAGACAGGGAGTGAATGTATATGGCTGCAAAGCCATAGTAAAACCTGCTTCACTGCAAGGAAGACATAAATACATTTCATTTGAGCTCTTTGCTCAAAGCAATATCAGAGGGAGAAGCAGAATTGCAGGTTTTCAGGTAAGCAGTATTTCTCCATTTTCAATTTGGAGGGTTCAAGATTGTGGTGAAGAAACGATCAGAAGTGCAAGAAAGCCAAACTGTGGATAAATCAAATATTCTAGTAAATTTGTCTAACTTGATATGAAATATACTGGAGAGGCATAAATGTGGGTGACAGTGGTATCACTGAGCAGCAGAAAAGAGAGAAAACATGCACACCCCTAGCTTTTGTGATTGTAAATCTGGATTGATTTAAAATAAGCTTGACAGCCTTTACCTAGTGCATCTTTGACTGCAAAGCAATACCAGATCTAATATTTATGTTAAAAAGCATTAGCGCTTTTAACTAAATTGTGGGGGGACTGTTCAAATTTCACTCCAAAGTGCTTCTGAGTAACCAAGAGATAATCATCTTGCTGACTTGTTATGATCAAATAATACCCATTGTGTCCCAGTTTTAATGACTGGGTTTGTCAGACCTAATTGGTCATGTTCCACCAGTTATTGGGATAATGAAGAGTCATACAGTTAACATGTTAAATGCTGTGAACTGAAACACATTTTCCAAAACTGACTGAGGTACAATTCTGTCTTTTTTCCAGGTTCGGTTACTTTGGGGTGTTTTGGTCTTTTGTTTTTTAATGTGTTGATTTCACCCTGGATGCTTCATGTAGCACTGGTTTAGTTTAAAGATGCTGTTTCTGGGAAAAGAGAGAGGATCTAGGCTTGATAGTACCCTCTCTAGCACTTTATGAAGTTTCTTTAAAGTATTTTCTCACATGGAATTGGTTAGAGTGGTACTCACCTGAGGTGCTGAAGACACACAGCCTCACTTGAAATATCCAGGGCTGAACTAGTCACCTTGGGCTACCTTTTGTATCAATGGAAAGAAATAGGTATGCCAAAAGAGTAAATAATTTATCTTAGAAACCTCAGCTGTGGGTAGATATATTATGTCTTGGAGGAACTTACTTCTCTCCTCTTGTGATAAAAGGGGGCTTAGGAGGACTGGTTCCAATTTAAGCATCTAACTTTCTGATACCTGAAGTTAGATGATTTTCATGCTTGGTTACCATTTTTTCAGGTTAAAATACTACCAGGAAATTCTATGTCTTGAACTCCCTGTGGAGAGATCCAAATCTGCTATGTCAGACAAGAAATCATTACAGAGACAAGTCTATCTAACTCCAATTGGCAGAGAATGGGCAGCAAGATCACTGCCTTCCCTCTGTGCTTTCCATTTTCTCTCTGCCCTTTGAGAAACAGTCTTTAATAATTGAAATTAGTTTTATGCCACTATGGAGCTTGATTTAAAAAAAACAAAACCAAAATACAATAACACCTCCTCCCCACCCCAAAAAAAACCTCCAAAAAACCAAAACATTTATACTAGTTTTATACTCAGATGACTCCAAGAGAATAAAATCACATTCAGGGAACAATCTGTCAGGTTATGGGAGCATCAGCTGCTGAGATCTGTAACTAAACCTAACATCTTTTAGCTTTTATGAAAGCAGAACATCTCTGTTTCATGAGCACAAAGCACTGATTAGCTCAGGTAAATAATAATAATAATATATGGATATGGTTCTGTGTTCTGAGGTTAAGATTAGTTCAGTTTTGCAAAATCTAAGCCCAAACTCCCTCTAGCTCTCTATGTGTGCTTCCTACTCCTGAAGATTTGCAGATAAGCAGTAATTGTCTTTTTCAATGAAGGAGACTAAACAAAGAGTAAAACTAATAATCATCTAAATTAAATGTAAAAGAGAGGAAAGGGTGAAATTAAACATTTCAATGGTATTATCTAGGTCAGACTGGGTACCTTAGCAAATCCTCATTTCCTCTCACCACTGTGCCTTCTCAAACAAACAACATTTTCTTCAGTGACAAAGGGTCTAACTGACAAACATTTGTTCCAACAAATCAATTAAAACTGAGCATCTGATTTTTGTCTTAAGGAGGCTTTTGCAAACATGGCATCTGAATGCACCAGCAATATTACTGCTCAGCCCGGCTCCGCAGACCGACTGACAAGCTGCAAGGATGAAGATTTCTTACAGGTGAAATTCTATCTCTCCATCCTTTACAGCCTAATCTTCCTGGTGTGCTTCCCAGGGAACATTGTGACAATTTTTGTTTACTGTGTTAAGATGAGGCCCTGGAAAAGCAGTACCATCATTATGTTAAATCTGGCTGTCACTGACCTATTGTATGTAGTCACGCTTCCTTTCTTTATACACTACTATGTAAATGGAAATGACTGGATTTTTGGGGACTTCATGTGCAAGTTTATTCAGTTCTGTTTCTACTTCAACATGTACAGTGGTATTATCTTCCTTAGCTGCTTCAGCATCTTCCGTTTTTTGGTAATTGTGCACCCAATGAAATCCCTTTTTCTTCGGAAGCGGAGATGGGCAGTGGTGACCTGCGCAGTTGTCTGGATGATTTCCCTGCTGGCCCTCAGCCCCTTGGCCATCCTGATTGTCCCAAGTCACAAGCAGAACAAGACGATCTGCCCAGACCTGGTTATTGCTGAGGACTTTGACATAAGTCGCTGGTACAACTGGGGACTGACTGTGTTTGCCTTCTTCTTGCCCTTGCTCACGGTGACTCTGTGCTACGTGCTTATCATTTGCATCTTGGCCACTGGGCTCCACACACGGGCTAGTTACAAACAAAAGGCTCGCAGACTCACCGCTCTCCTCTTGCTGGTCTTCTACGTGTGCTTCCTCCCCTTCCACCTCTTTAAAGGCATTCATCTGGAGCTCCGAGTACAGCCAGTTAGCTGCCACTTGAAGAAAATAATCCTTTTAATGTTTATTATGACTAAACCTTTAGCAGCATTGAACACTTTCGGAAATTTGCTGCTCTATGTAGTGTCAGGAGATAACTTCCAGCAGGCGATACTCTCGCTCTTCAAGCTTTGGACAAACAAGAATTTGAAATAGAAGAGATTGATGCCATTTAACATTTATAGAGGAAGGATCAAAACCTGCCCTCAACCAGCTAGGCACACCTCCCTGCCATCAAAGTACTCAGGTTAACCCAGCCAGTGCCAAAGGAGAGTTAATCTGTTCTGAGTTACAAACTGATCGTCAAAGAAGGAAATTAATGAATAAAAATAAAAAGTTTTAAATAAAATACTAATAAATGAAGTGTGAAACGTCTCAGAAATGTTTCTGCAGTTGCTTCCTGAATCCATGGTAGCTCTTTTGGAGAATGGCCAGTTCCAGGAAAAAAGTGGCAGATTCAGGACGGGAGTAAACCTAAATTAATTTAATTAATATAAAAGATAAATGTAGTCTGAGCTAGGGACCTGTCTGACTTTATTCCTAAGCCATGGAGAGGGTTAAGACCCTCTGGAGATCAAAACCTTTCATAGGCCTGTAGGAGGTTCATCTCACCTCCCTGGAGACATTGACAGGGTAGGTGTATGCATATAGCTAATCACCTTGCCCTCATTTTATAATTTTCCATTATAATGGAAAGAAAGAACCAGTTTTAGAGTGTGATTCACTGAATTATTCTTGATGTCTGCATTTGGACAAGGTGAATCATGACCTAGAAGTGTCTGTTTCTCTCCACTGACCGTAAAAGGTAAGTAGATCAGACACAGACTCAAATGTTCGTGCCTGCTTTTAAAGAGCTGAGGTGCAGGTCTAGTACTGACTAGTACTAGATGAGACGGATCACTCTCCAGAGGTGGCTGAAAGCGCAGCTTACACAGTAAGACTCCATTCAGTGCCTTCAGTGATTGCCTGAAGAGTAATGGTGGGGTAAGATCACTCTTACAAGGATTTTCCACACTACTGATACAGAATCTATGGAATCACAGAGCAGTTTTTCTAGGAAGGGACCAGTAAAGGCCATAGAATCCAGACCCCCTGCAATGAGCAGGGACATCCTCAACTAGACCAGGTTGCTCAGAGCCAAGGCCAGACTGATCTTGAGTGTTTTCAGGGGTGGGACATCCCCCTCCTCTCTGGGCAACCTGTGACAGTGTTATACCACCCTCACTGAAAAAAAATTTCTTCCTTATGTCTAGTCTGAAATTCAAACCATTACTCCTTTTCTTACCAGTAAAGGCCCTATTAAAAAGTATCTCCCAATTTTTCTTCTAAGCCACCTTTAAACACTGAAAGGCTGGAATCAGGTTGCCTTGAACTTTACTACAGCCTGAACAATCCCAGTTTTCTCAGCCCTTCTTCACAGGAGAGGTGTTCCAGCCCTCTGATTATCCTCATGGCCTACCTCTGGACTCTCTCCAGTGTTGGGGCCCCGGACCTGGACACAGGACTCCAGGTGGAGTTTCATAAGAGTGAAGCAGAGAGGAAGAAGCCCCTCCCTCACCCTGCTGGCCACACTTCTTCTGATGCAGCCCAGGATATGGTTTGCTGTGAGCATGCAGTGATGGCTTGTTTTTAATTCACCAGTACCACCAAGTATTTCCATAATTCATAGGAAATCAAAATCATTTTTGCCCATTACATTATTCAGCTCTTCTCAGTCACACTGAGTAAGGAACAGCTTTAGGTGATAGCATGTATGACAGGCAATATTGGCTGTCTCAGGGGGGGAAATAATAGACTGGTAGAAAAGTGTGAGTCCAATACTTGAAGATATATCTAGAGAGGTCCCAGTACCAGCTGAGATACCCCAGCCAACAGCAATACAAAAATATTAGAAACATGATATTCAGAGCCCAAAAGTACAATCACAGAGTGAATCCTCCAATGTATTTTTATAAAAGGCTTATTTCATGTTTCATTAGTTTTGCTCTCTACTCCAAAATGTCCATTAATCAATGGGAACATGTGCTTCCTCAAGGTTCTCATGCGACCCTTCTCCTTATCCAGCCCCTCTATGCATGGGCTGGTCTTCAAGTGACCCCCAGACCAAGTCCACTCGAGCACCACCCCCATTAAGCACATGCCTGAGTGACTGGCAGACAGCCTGTGACTCCCCTGTGGCGTAGGGAACCCTATGCCTAACTCTTCCTGCCTATCTCACAGCCAGCTTGGGAAGAACGGCAGCAAACAGAAAACAGCAGGTTTGCTGAGGGAGGAGAGGAGGTAAGAAACCATAGCAAGGAGAAAGATGGGGAAAGGAACAACAGCATTTCCCTGGGCTAGGGCAGAAGATGGCCTGTGAAGAAAATATTGTGTCAGAAAACCAAGGAGGAAGACATTTTGCTCTCAAAATAGTCCATTGGATTTTAATCCACCCGTAGCTGCTTATCAAGGTAACTTCAAAAACGTCTGCAGAGCACAGCATGATTTACCCTGAGACCACTACCCAGCTTCAAATTGTGGATGAGGTCTTATGGAGAAGAAGGAAGCTAGCCATTAGAGATGATGTATGATGCAAACATCCAAAAGATGTAAAGAAAATACCTCCCACAACACATGCTGCATTGACTTTGACAGTCTTCCAGAGGAGCTCCACCTTCTCCACTACACTTGCAGTGCTGCTCTCAAGCACTTTTTCATGAGACACCAGATGCAAAAGATACACCATGAGAAGGCAATGATGAACATGGCATTTTAGCTGTTTTTTAATTTCAAGTTATTCTATCAAAACAACACCAAGTTGCTTTATTAAAGTAAAATCAGGCTTATAAATTATCTTTTAAGCCTGTACATATCAACACCTAAGATTCTTAACTCCAGTTGAGTCCTACCTCAATATCTACATCATGGAGTCTGGTTCTTCTAGTATTTCAGCTAGAAAAGGAACTGCCTAGGTTTTGCTATGTATTTGTTGGTAGGTTTTGCTCTCAACTTTAAATGAAGCTCTGTATTAGCTCCGCTTCAGCTCTACTTCATGTTTTCTGGATAAACTACTCAGAATACTCATTTGTTCATAAATCTAGGCTATGTACTCCTTTTTTTAAATGGAAGATGCCTGGAATATCTTCAGAGGACGGGGCAACCACAACTCTGTGAACCTTTTTACACAAACAAGGGAGAAACCCTTTCGAAGAGAAACCCAGGTTCTGCCTTCAGCATAAGAGTGTCAGATTTCTGCCATACCTTGATACTCAGATTTTTGGCATACCGAAACATCGGACTTGAGAATCTCACAACAGTACCACTGAGGAAGAGGACAAGGCTAATTTTGCCAGAGGTGTAAACATAATTTGATCCTTATCTCTGAGGAGACAGAAATATCCATTTTTAGAATTCTTAAAGAGTCCAGCAGATAATCCAAGCCTATCTAATGAAATGCCCTGTATTTTCCAACAGACTTGTGTGTGTGTCATGTGTAATGGGAGGGCAGAAGGGATAATGAAATAGAGAGGGGAGGAAAACCTGTATCAGCTTTGATGATACTCTCATCTTCTGTGAACGAATATGATGCACACACACACATATACACACATACACTTTCCTTTTGCTTCTTTAATATTGTTTTAATTTTTCTCTGGCAGCTTGTGCTCTGGGAGACCTCTGCAGACCCACAAATGCAGGACACACAGGTTCACCTGCCCAGCACAGCTCAGGGAGGGAAGGCCCTGCTCACAAAGACTTTCTAGGCCAGCCCAAAAAACTGAGTCAGATGGTTACATTTGGTTTAGACGTGTCAGCACACAAGGAAGGACATACAAAATGCTCTTTGGTCCTGCATCAGAGGTGGAGAACAAGAAGCTTGTGCCAGTTGATCCATTCCCAAGGAGTAAACCTGAACCTCAGTTAAACATACCCTTATATAAGCAGTGTATTGAAAAACTATGACTGCCAGTAACCTTTCTTCTTCTACATGTACAAATCCAATGCAAATAACCACCAAGAATTTCCCCACAGATCCATCAGCGGATTTCCACTTTATTAAACTACCTACCCAAACATCAACCTCAGTGGCTGCTCATGGGTTTGCATATGCAAACCCTGAGGGACAGAGGCAGGGATGACTTCAATAAGGAAAGCACATGCACTAGGTTGAGAGCATTAGCCACAGGCATTGTCACAGGAATGCAGGTATTAGCCACAAATTATGTTGAAATTTTGACTCTTCACAAATTCCTATGATATGTTGGGCCAGGATGACAGGGATGGTGACAACATCAAAATAAAGTATTAGAGTAGTTTGGGTTGAAAGGGACCTTTAGAAGCCATCTAGTGTAACCTGCCATGAGCACATCTTCCACTAGACCAGGTCAACAACCTTCTTATGCTGGGAGCCCCAGAGGTGGATCCAACACTCCAGCTGGGGTTTCATGGGAGTAGAGGAGGAGAATCACCTTCCTCATCCTGATAGACACATTTTTTCGTGCAGCTCAGGATATATTTGGGTTTCTGGACTGCCAGCTCACTTTGCCAGGTCATGTTTAGCCTCTCAACAACCAGTACCCCAAATCTTTCTCAGTAGGGCTACTCTCAATATCTTCATCCCCCAGACTGTGTTGATACTGGCGGCTGCCTCAACCCAGGTGCAGCATCTTGCTCTTGGCCCTGTTGAAACTCTTGAACTTCCCATGGGCCAAATTCTCAAGACTGTAAATAAATAATGGTTTTTTTGTATGGTAGCAGAAAATGAGTGCTAGAGATTTCTGATTTCTGATTTTCATAATTCTACTGAGGAGATACAGTGGACAATCACACCAATTTGCAGCATGTATTCTCATTGCTGTGTATCATAACCACAACAGAAGGTTTTCTTCCTACTGATCTTTGGAAGTGACCTAGCAAGCCTTAAGGGAGCAGTCTGTTTTGCTCACTCCTCTGATCAGTTGGGCAGTTTCTCACTAGAGATATGGAAACCTGGGAGAAACAGGCCAAACAGCTGCATTTGTACCATCGTGTTTCTCCTCCACTACTCACAGAGGGGCTGAGGGCATCAGCAGTCATGCTTTGGCTCATCCCCAAGTCAGGAGGGCTGACAACTAATGCAGATACGGAGGAACAAAATTTCTGCAATAATCACCAATGCAAACCAAAACTCCTTGTCCTGAGAAAAGGCAGGTGTCTGATTTTCAGAATGATTCTGGTGCCTTGGCCTCAGAGAGGGATGGGGGTCCAGAGATGTTCCTGCGTCTTGCTTTTCATGTCACCCCAATCCAGATCCAATGAAAACATGCCTCCTTCCCTGCCCAGCTACCACTGCGTGTTGGAGATCAGGGCCTAGACTTCAGGCACAGAGATATTGGTGTCTTGGGAAGGTTATGGAAAACATTTGGGAATGTTTTGGGAGTATTGTGGAAGGTAGACACATAGAGCTAGGAAGGGTGGCATGCAGAGATGTACTCCTGGGGGGTTCCAGGTAATGTCCCCTTGGGGAAAGATGTAGAGGTTTGAGAGCTTCCTCTTACCCACCCTTCCTTTTATGTGTGATGGAGAAACAAGCCTGTAGCAGGAAAATGTTTTCTTTCTCACTCCTACCTCAAGAAGTCCAACAACAGCAAAGTCTTTTTCTTACGTAAATTGAAATGTGCATGTGAAAAAGCAGGGCTGATTTATGCCATTGGGGATCTTCTCTGGAAGGGGCTATTATTGCTGTGCAGCTCAGATGGGGTTGGGGACATCCTGATGCTGTGGTTCAAGCACAAGAGGGAGAGACAGTTTGGCTGTGAGCCCAGGATGAAAAATCAGAATAGTGTTGCTGATTCACCAATAAATCAGTGCCAGACAAGCACAAAGACTTGCTCTGATCCTGGAGCTGAATGACCCTCCCATGCAACCAGAGTCACAGAGAGTGTATCTCCTCCTAATTATTTTCCCTGCCACATTTTATCCTCTTAGAGTTACAAGCTCTTTGGGGCAGATGTCTTAGTGACCATTTGCACAGCAGGACCCGAATCCCGAATGGGCCCTCCTGGCATTATGAAAATTCAATCAAGGGCTTCTGCCATAAAAATGTAAACAATGTAGCTACTTATCATTTGTGCATATAGAGACACATAAACACACGTATGCAGATACAAATGCATGGGAAAGCAGTGCCTAATGCAAAAATACAACTCTTTTAAAGTAACAGCACTATGTTGTGCCCAAGACTCTTCCTCTGGATATGAATATACATTTTACTTGTCCCTTTTCTCTCTTGCAGAATAAAAGTAGTGTGACACTGAGGACAGTAGTCAGCTGAACATAAATCCTTTTTCAGAACAAAAAGCTACTGCTACAAAAGTAATTGCAGCAATGCACAAAATCTTCTCAAGCAGTTTTTAAAAGTTTTGTGATTTTAAGGTATAATTTTCTGCTATATACAAGCTAGTAAGATTTAACTGCTGATTTAAAGACCATTATCTAAGTATGCTTTCTATTTATATCTAATATCAGCACCTAAAGCTATTCAGCTTTCCCCCCCCCCATGGAAACTAGCTGTATTTTACTACAGCTAGTGTGATAAATTATAATGTTGTGTATTAAAATGGATTTGGATGTGTGTTCAAGGGCAGGGTATTCAAGTCTGGGGTATTTGTGTCAATTTTTATGAAAATTTTGCTCTTAATATATTGGCATTTCATTATTATTATTATTATTATTATTATTATTATTATTATTATTATTATTATTATTATTATTATTATTATTATTATTATTTCTCCACTGCAAAATTGAGTGTGCCTTTCCAGCAGTTTAGGCTTTTTCGCATATGTAGAACACAAAGAATATTCTCATCTGAATATATAGGCTTAATATAGATATATGAATATATAATGGCTTAAATATATAATTTACATTACATAGAGCTGAATTGCTCTCTTAACGTGACTATTTTAGACCTATGTACTATAAAGGATCTGTTTTCTTCTCTGGGGAAAAAAATTACCTGTTTTTTATCCCTTTTGTTTTATTTTAAATTTTCTTTTTTATTTTCTCTGTAGTCATTCTGGTTAAAATGTCCTCAACCAGCTCCAGATAACATAAAGTCTGTATAGAGAGTTTTTCTAGTCAGTTGGCAGAATTAAGGGTGTGGAGGGACCAATTATACCCCACCAGGTGGGTCAGATGAACTGTGCCTTGGAAGTGCCTGTACAGGGAGTCGGTGGTGTCCATTCTTCTGATTTCAATGCTGAGGCTTTGGCAGGATGTTCGTGGTCCACTGTGTCTCATCTGTAGGTTGATTGTTATTTCTTATGAAAAGTTCGGCAAAAAGAAAAGAAACAGTTGTTGATATTGTGACAATTTTTAGAAGTATTTGTGCAGGACACTACAGTGAATTTTTAAAATGCTCTCTGGATCATCATTTTCAGGGAACCTCATTTAATAAGTCTGGATTGTATTCAAGTGTCTTGCTAAGTGAGAGGCTACAGTTACATAGAAAAGAATACAGAACATACTATATTTGTCCTCTATAGCTACTCCATATATTTAGAGAATATATAAAGGGACACATAGAACCATGAAGAAATAAAAATAAATGTAAAAACTTTTAAGGACAAGACTCAGCTCAAATATGTGGCGCATGAGAGTACCCCAGGATTTGCCCCCATTCCCGGCCCTCAGGGAGCATCCACCACCCCCCTGCACACATCCACAGGGAATTCACATCATTTAAAGGGCTGATTCTCTAGTGGAAGCCAGGTGCTGATAGGACTCTGCTGCATGGGGAAGTAAGGTCAGGCCAAGGCAGGGGCCTGTGCTAGGATTTGGCTTTGGACACCAAGGAAGAGCAAGAAGAGAATTGGGAAGGATGATTGGAACCCTTTCTACAGCTAAAGAGAAAGAGCCTGCTGAGTTATAAGGGAGAAAAAAAAAAAGAAGCTGGAGAAAAAGAAAAAAAAAGAGCTTACAGGATTTGAAAATGGTATGAAAAGTTATGAAAAAAATTAATAAACAGACAGGGGGACATCACAAGGAAAGAAGAAAGACTCCTGTGTGTCAACACAGGTGCAGGAACACACACACACACACACACACACACACACACACACACACACAGAGTGAAGCTGTTCAGAGGGTTGTTATGCCCAAATCCTGTTCATGAATGTTTGTAGTGTCACTGCTCTGTATCCCTCCAAACTTTCTGAATTTGCTGGAGAACTTTTCTGAATGGCCCTTAGAGTACTTGTCCTAAAAGGATTTCTCATTAGACACCTTTAAATTGCCATAGCTCTGAGATGGGACACACTGTGACTGACATACTAAATGGGTCATTTAAAAAATATTAAGGAAATTCAGAAATACAATTTATGGTAGAGTCCTCCCTGTAATGTAACCAAACTATTAAATTTCTTCATGAAAGTTCTGAAGCACATAATTTTCAGCACTGAAATTGAGGGGCTGCCAAGTGCCTGAGAAATATGGGTGTCAGGGAGATTAAAGTGAGTGGCAGCCTGCAGGATGACAGCTGCTGGAGAGATATCTTCACCACCTGTGGAACCTGCTCTGACAAGCATTAATGCTCATTCCTAATACTCAGTAATCTCTAAGCTACATGTATAGTTAAAAACCGACACAGCTGAAAATTTGTCTCAGCTGTACCCAAGCAATGCCCACATCAAAGGATACAGTGCAAAAATATCCTCCATGTACATAAGAATAATTGTTTACATAATAGCTTAACCAAACATTGTGAGATGAATGGGGAGGGGAGAGCTATAGAGAGATGTATGTGACCTATTCTTTCACTGTGCCTTGTTGATCCAGCTTGTTTTATACTGCCTATTCAGTATTATCTTAGTACCCTAAAATTTACAAAGACATACCTACCAAGCACAGCAACAACTCGGGAGGAGATTGGAGAGTCCCTTATCTGCTCACAGGATCCATGTTTAAGTAAGCTGCCCTAGCTCCTCATAATCTAAGTTTATTCAGACACCCTTAAGGGCTCAATTATTCTGATAATTTTCCCTGTCTTGTTTAGAGTGTTTTTTCTCAATTGTGCTTTTCTTCCATGCTGGGTAATCTTGCAAGATCACAAGCTGGACAGAGCCCACAGTAATCCAGCCCAGCAAGAGTGGGACTCCTTGCAATGACAGAAGGATGTGACCTAAAATGTACCTACAGCTCAGAGGATGGAAAATCAGTGGCCAAAATGTTACATCCCTCCATCAGCAAGAGCAGAAAGGCAGGTACCCTTGGCAGCTGAAAGAGAAAGGACCCTCTCCTCATCTATCCACAGTTCTCAGCCATGCTCATCCACTTGGACCTACCAGTCAGTGGAAGGAAGGAGGCAAGCACGCCCACATGGACTTGCTTACTCCTAAACCAGATGGCATGAAGTACCTATGGAGTCTCTTATCCAGGCACCTGGATGTCCATTTACATATCTGTGCATGGACAACATTGGAGAATCATAGAATGACTGGGTTAGAAGGGACTGGGACTTTCAAAGATCATCCCCTTTCACTAGACCAGGTTGGTCAAAGGCCGATACAGTCTGGCTCTGAACACTTCCAGGGATGGAGCATCCACAGCTTCTCTGGGCAACCTCTTACAATGCATTATACATACAGGTGACCTGTATATATACATCACCCTCAAAATGCACTCAAAAGCCCAGACCTTGATCTCACTTTGGTGAGGCCAAAGGTATTTCAGCCTGAGTATCTCTTGCAAACAGCCCTATCTCACAGTCCACGCAGAGGGACAGGGTCTGAACTACCATCCTGTCATGGCTAGGTGCTGTGACAGTCACCAGTCATCTCCCTACTAGCTTCATCATCTCTCCCTTCCCTGCAAAATTAATGTACTGGAAACCTCTTCTTTTTCCCCAGAACCCTCTATTTTCAGATTTGCCTTCATCTTGCTTGCATGCCTGTGTGATCCATTTTATTTTTCTTTTAAGATGAAGATTTGTTTATTATTCAGCTTTCATTTCCAAGGCACTGGTCATTTGTCACTAAGTATGCACGTCTGTAAATATTGCCACACTGCTGTCACCCTCACTTGTCTGGCAGAGGGTTTTCTGACACAGACTAATGACACAGGAGCTGACTGGGGCCACCACTGCCAGCTTTTGCCTCACCAGTGAGACAGTGTATTCGAGTGTAACTACTGACTTGTTGACAAGGTCAGTGGAAAAAGAACCAGAGCAGTGATGAATATCAACGAACAACATGGGTCGTTCCCAGTTAATGCCAGCTTCCTTGCTCATCCATTTAAGTAGCTTCACCAGGACTTGTTTCTCCAAGTGCTTTGCAGTCACCAGCAGCCCTGGTTATCAGATGTGCTTCTCAGATGTGCAGAAAGCACATGCCAGAAGAAAGTTTATTTACCTTATTCTAGACAGATAAATAGTTTGTTGAATCTGGCTGCAGCTGTCATAGGGTAATTAATGCACTTATCTTCTACCCATGACTTATTTGAATAAGTATCTGTGTCTGCCCCCAAAATGGCATGTCAGTTACATATATTTGTCACCAAGAGATAAATTAATCCTGTCCTCTAATTTATGATTCATGTGCTACCCTAGAAAACCAACTGCTAAGTTTAATTAGCTCCTGGACTAATTACTTAATTTCATTAAAAAAAATAAAAAATAAATCCTCTAAAGCGTTCCTAGCCAAGCATTTGTGAGACTGCTGCTGGTCTGCAAGGTACTAATGAGCCACCAGCAGAAGATAAAGTCAATAGCATATCCAGTGCCTGGGCCAGCAGCCTTCCTCCAGCACAACACTGGACTACCATGGCCAGTGATGTTTATCAGACTGATTACTTTGACATACACTATTAAATAATGGCTAAATGCATTACCTTTATTGAATCCTGCTTTTTTATTGACCCCAAAAGGTCCTAAGATGTTGGAACTTAGTAAGCCTTAACTTGTAAGTAGTCCAAAGCAAAAAGTACACCAGAATCAAGATTGCACGCTTAAACCAGGACGGAATATGTAAGTAAACTTGAAGTGGTAATATTTATCTGGTACTTTAAAATTAATTTTAATTTTAATTAGCATTTCAATGCTCTTCAAACTTCCAAAACAGTTCACTGCAGGCTCTTTTCAAGGTGTTGGGCACCTCTGATGAGAGTTACAGATTTTCTCCATTCTGACCTGAATCTAGGCTGAAACATGAGTGGTGTCTCTATAATAGCTGGAGGGGAACCCTCCAAAAAGCTCCAAATTCACCTGACTCCAGGAGCTAAGGCTGAGAAGCAACCAGCAAACCTCTGGTTCCCAGGATCCCCCAGTAACCCTAGAGGGAGTATGTTCACTCAGGTCTGTGCAGATGTGACAGTGTCAGAAAGAGACCCTACACCAGTGGCTTGCAGCAAAAGCAGAAAACATCCTTCAATGATGTGAAATCAGCTGGCTCTAAGATACAAACACCACAGATACATACAATGCTTAAAGTAAGCTGCCATTTAGAGACCTAATTCCAACTAGCTCCTATTGGAGCACAAACCTTGACAGCAGAGCTGCACAAAGCCTCAGAGCAAGACTGGGACCATAATAGTTCTCAGCAGTGTATTTCTTGAACTCTGTAGCACACATGAGCAGTCTAGGAAAGTCAGTGAATTCATGTGTCCACAGTAAAAGCCTGGTTTCACTCCTAGCTTGTTTGCTGGGATCACTTCTTGTCAAGTAATAAACATCACTCTAATTAAAAACCCTGGTCCCAGTCCCGAGCTGCACCCTGTGCACCTCAGTCTTACTGAGGACTGCAAGCACCCACCGGGTAGGTGTTTATTTGCTACATAATGCTTATTCATAAACCTGCACATTTATGCCAAAAACCTATTATTTAAATTGTAAAAGTTGGTTTAAATCCCTTTCAAAAGAGAGCAGCACAACAAAGCAGAGCACAGGGAAAAAAGCAGAGCCAGCTCATGCTGGTTTTGTGTGTAAGCAGCCTGAACCTGCACAGTGCAAGAGCTAGAGAATTTTAATCCTGTGGTATGTTCAGCTACAGATTGAACTCTGGCAGTTGTGAATAACCTTCAGCTCTTTGGGCTTGTAGAAATAATATAGTTTGTGACTAACCAAGAGCCAGAGGATTTCAGGTGAAGGTGCAATCCCTGCCATAACTAATAAGCAAACAATAAAATATTCCCCTATCCAGCTCCTTCTGCCATTCTGCTCCTCACTGTCATTCCCATCATCTCCTTATCATCTTTCTTCTCACATCACAAATATTTTGAATATTTATTTAGCCTGTGGAGAATTGGAGCATATCAACGTGAGAAGGAACACCACTACTTTTTTGGTCAGTAATTCAGTTCTTTGAATCACCAGGATAAACTACGTGGCCTTGAAGAGTGCTCATCCACTTGAGAATTGGATTACAGTCTCATAAAACAGCACAGTGCTCCTATTATCACCCAAATAAAGCTGCCATAATTCTGGAACAAATAGGTGGAAGTAGTCAGCCACCAAGTATCCAGTGTTGAAGAGAAGAATAATAAGCTGACATACAGTTCTCAAGAAATTCCTCACAAGAAGGCAGATTTAAAGCCCTGAACACCAGGCTTTTACGCACACAAAAACATACACTCATCTTTTATATCACTGTCTTATCTAAGGCACTGAGGGCTTAGAGACAGGATCCAGGTGCAATGCTTTCTGAATAGCTGGTGATGACAAAACCTCCACCACATTATCCTCTCTCACAGGAGGGTACCTGACAAGTTTCTCAGCATTTATAAGCTAGGAAAGGAGCTGGTTTTGTTGCAGCTGCCTAAGATTTTACCTGACTCAATAAAAAATCCTGGTTGATTAAAAACATCCCACTCCAGGTTTCTGCAGCTTATGGTTGAAAAATGAGCTGGTAAATGTAGGTTCTTCCACAGTGTCAGCTGGACCCTGTTCTCAGTGCCTGAACCACTAAAAAAGTCATTTCAACTTCTTCATGTGTCTATAAATGGGGACAGGCTCATTTTTCCAAACCTCTTTGCAGAAATACTTAGCAACAGTGGTTTGTAAGTGTGATGTGCTGTCACTATTTTTTGTCATCTGGATATGGTGATGGAACTGTTCACCCCATAGTCAGCATGGGGGACCGTGCTTTCACAAAAAAAGGATGGACAACCCATTTAAAAGGGTTTTTAACCAAAAAATCAGGCCCTTCTCTCTTCTGGAGGTGTTCACACAGCTGTTTCACAAGAATCATTAGGAAAGACCTACCTTCAGGACCTTTTACTACCATGGTAGTAAAACATATCATTTAGGACCCAGTCATCCCTCACAAGGACAATCTTGGCCAGTGCACAGGCACCAATAGGGTACACATCCACTTCTGCCTCCCCTCTGCCCTCTCCCTGCTCCCATACCTTTGTTCCTGCTGCTTGCCTTGTGCCAGTGAGGGACAGATCCCCTGTGGACCATCTTCCCTCACATAATTGCAGAAAACTATCCCAGAAAGAACCTCAATTTGTGTAGTTTCCTGCTGTTGGAGTCAATTGAAGCAGCTCAGCCAGGAGTCTGAAAAAAGCCAAACTTGTACAAACTGAAAGAGTGTAGAGGAAGAGGACCAGACAAACACAGGAGCAGGGAATGGACTAAAGATTCCCTCATCAACTTCAAAAAGCAGTGAAGAGCCATGAAATTGGCCTGTCTGCCTGCAGAGAGGAATGTGAGTGAGCTCATACAATCCTTAGGCAATGAATGGGTCTCTCTGCTGCGTACAAGGAGGCAGTGGCAATCCTGCAAGCAGCATTGCTGAGATTGGTACCAGGCAGTGGTACCCACTACAGATGCCCAGACTTCAAATGGATGCTAAAGGCAGGTTTCAAAACACAGTTATAGGAGCAAATGTACTGAGAATGCCCTGATGTTCAACCTGTTTGGCTTAACAAAGAAGGGGTCGTGCTGGCATAGTCTGATGTTTAGGTGTATCTTCATGATGAAATCAGTGCCAATAGAAAATTCTTTAATCCAATGAACAAATGCATATCAAGCACAGCCTCTGGGCAGGGAGCAGAAACTGTATTAATTGAGATTCAAAATGAGATGCACAGACACGCTCGATTCCCCAGTACCCAAGGTGTTTAAATCAAGGCTGGATGCCTTTTTAAAGGCCATGTCATAGCTTAACAAGGAGCTACAGGCTTGATGCAGCAATCTCTTGATACAGTTTTATGGTGTGTAACACACACTTCCTTCTTGCCTTTAAAATTTCTGGGGGACCAAAATCAACAGCAAAAGTTGGGTCTGTTTTTTGCTCTGTGTCCTCTGCAGCACACTGTGCTCCTACAAACCAAGCTGCACTTGCTCCAGTGTGCACCCAGCTCTGCTCCCCAGCAGAGTGAGGAAATTACATACCAGAATAAATAATATGATGGTAAATCTAAGGAGCTGCCTGGAAAACCATGTACACTGGTGCCTGTGAAGAGAAACACAAACACAGATGGGGTCAGACATCTCTGCCCTTGTCTCAGCAGGCATCATGTGCCCCATAGCAGCACCTTGCTTCTCCATCTTCCTAACAGTCTCACATCCAGTTGGTTTTCTGTCCTCACTCAGGGCCTCTTTGGTGTTCAGCTATGGAAGAAATCCCTGCTCAGAGTCTGAACTGTTGAGGTTCTCCCCATGCGACACACCCTGTGGGTCCATGTGCACCGTGATGCTGGGACTGTGTGTGTGTGAGGCACAGGGGCTGGAAAACACTGGGTAAGGACAAGGCCAGTGCTGCCAAAACATGAATGGTAGGAGATGGAAACTGCACCACAGAGTCCTTTTTTGCAATGTGCACACCACACACATCTCCATCAGGAACAGCAAACCCCTCTCTTTGCCAGCACATGCAAACACCTCCCCATACTCCAGCCAGGATGGTGACTGTGCTTCAGTCACCTTTGCAGTCCTCTGGAGCCTCTCCAGCTGGCATATGTGAGGTCTGATCCTACCTTCAGTGTTAAAGCAGTGTTTGAGGTGTTGGAGCAAGC
Source organism: Parus major (assembly GCF_001522545.3). Lineage (NCBI taxonomy): Eukaryota > Metazoa > Chordata > Aves > Passeriformes > Paridae > Parus > Parus major. The sequence continues at coordinate 39,840,073 of NC_031768.1, forward strand.
AGAGACAGCTTGCTGTGTGGTCACTGTGTGCTCTGAGGTGTAAGACTGCTGGTCTCATACAAGTTACTGTCCAGCAGTTTCCAGCTGCCAAAGGGGATATGGGAGAGGTGGAGCAGCCTTGGAAGACAAGTGAGAGATCCTAATAGTGAGCCCCACTCTACACATGCTTTCCCTTCCCTGAAGCAAAAGGAGGGCCAGCAGAAGGCACTCCCCAGTCTAGAGGCCACCCTGCCCTTGACATCCATCACAGCAATGCCCAAGTGACAGAGTTTTTTCACAGAACTCTAGTCATACTTCTTGTACTTATCCCCATCCTATTTTAGATTCTGAAGTGCTCGGCTTACCCTTGCAGCTTTTAACACATCCATAAGAAGCTCCTGCAGCAAGATGCTTTTCCTTAATCATGTTTGCTCCTTTTGCTTGACTCAGGAGGCTGTGGAAGCAGTGCGAGGTATTATGACATCCAGTGATCACTGCTTCTTCCCAAGATCCCTCTTCCCAAATTAGGGCTACAAAAAGGTGCAGGGGTGAACACATATCTGTGCTGAAGCAAGGTGAGTGCACAGTTGGCTTCCCATCATAATGCTGTACTTCAAGCAAGCAAACCTCAGCTCATTCCAAAACCTGTTTGTTCACAAGCATACTTAACCAGCAAAGCAATAATTTTCTAAGAAAACAGCTATCCATGAATCATACCTCAGGAGACAGAGATGCATTCTGAGAGCACCAACAAAAGCAGACTGATGCACCCTGTGAACACACAGACTCTGAAAGGTTTCTCTCTTTTTTGTCTCTGTCCAGCTCCAGCAGAAATGGATGGACAAAAGCAGCAGGGTACTGAGAGGGCTTAGGAGCATCAGTAAGCAGGCCCAATAAAGCTGCTTGCTGGAGCAACTGGAGTGACTGATACTTTAGATTTCCATGGCTAATTCTGGGAAAGGCATCGGTGCTTAATTGAGCATAAATGGAAGAGCAATCAAAAAGCGAACTTAGGAGGAATGGTATCAGGATATATTTAGTTTTCCCCAAGGAGAGACAGTGACATAACCACAATTATTACTTGCTGTTTTGCAGAGGAACTGTTCTTTCAGAGCCTGCGAGGTGGTGGTTGCTTTCTCAAGTGCTGAACTCACTCCACTCCCACTCATGTCAGCAGATTGGCTCACAGATGATTTAAGTCTTTTAACCCAAATTGCCATTCCCCCCACCCCGTCATGAGTGTTCTTGCCAGGGAGTCTTCCTGAAAAGCACAGCAAGAACTAGATTGCACAGGTTTATAACGTATTGGGAAAACTTGAAGAGCAACAAGGCAGCTGTTCCCCATCAAACATCGCAGTAAGGACCTGCCTGCTGAGGAGACATGAATTTCTCAACTCCTGGGGGATGATGGGGACTTCAAAAGCCTCTTTCTGCTATTGAAATAATTATTCTTTTGTGATCAGTCTTAGCGTAAGATCTCTGTATGTATTTTGTGAAAAGACAGATACTGAAGAACAATGTAATTTTACAAAGAAGTAGAATAATATCAAAAGATAAAGTTTTCATTTAAACAGAAGTCCTTACTTTTGGCACAAAGCTACTGTTCCTCTATGCTAGCAGGACAGCGCTATGAAGTTGCCACTTCCATATGATCATATACCACATATGTATATGGCACACCACTGAGCCCAAACTCTTGCTTTTCTTTAATCTCACTGCTGTCTACTTGATCAACACCCCATTTCCAGGCTGAGCCAACCCTCAACACTTGAAATCCTCATGTTCTCTGAGTTCAGAGTGTACTTGACAAGAAAAACCTGCCTTCTGTCCACACAATAAAGGCAATGACATGGAGCAATGGCAAAACAGGTGGAGATGCTGTGTGGCTACTGGGAATATAACCCAAAGCTGGAGATAGCACACCTTGCACACAGGCCTGGAGGGCAATAGATGACACCAAAACATCTCCATTTCCAGTGGAGGAAAAGATATCAAGTGGCTGATTCAGTAAGAGGAAATACTGGCACTTCTCTCCTCTTCTGGTTTGGTTATCCCATGCATTTTTAAGCAGAGACATCTAATGCAGCAGAGCCACCTTTTTTGGATGACAGATAGGATGGACAGTCAGGTAGTTATGACTTTCCCAAGCAGAGGTGAGGGGAAGCTGGACTCTCTTGGTTTTGAAAATGCCAGTGGTCAGGAGGTGACCTGTCCCCTTGGCCCCAGGGTGTCCTAGAGGAGGACACTCTCTACACATCCTTTTGAAGCTGGACACTGCTCAAAGTGAAAGCCTAAAGCAGCTTCCTCCTCTGGTAAAGGTGGCTGCTGGACATGCATTTGTCATTACATCTCCATTGAATTGGAGATAGTCCTGGTTGGAGGGACTCCTGGACCCCAGAGAAGGGCACAACACCTGACCTCAGCAATCTTTTTGTTTAGGTTCTCCTTTGGCCCGGTGCATCAGGCAACCCCACTGATTTGTGAGTGGCTTGGATATCTTTGCCTCAGCAGCAGCAACCTCTGACAAGCCAGGGGACAAGGTGAATGACCAGGGGAGGTGGAAAGAAGCTTCTGTCATCCAATTTTAATCTGCAATTGCAAGGCTGTCAGACTCTATCCCAGTTTAGGCAGATTGACTCCCACCTTTAAAAAGAGGAGGTGAGGAAATGCCTCTTAAACTGTCTCTCATCTGTGTCTGGCTGTGACCATTTTCGGCATTTTGCACTGCAAAGTCAGATGTTAAGGGTGATTTATGCCAACATCTTGAATATTGCATGGAGAAAGGCTGGAATCAATGGCTGGAAGGTGACCACAGGAAGCTGAGGGGCTTGAGAAGCTGTCCTTGTTCTGATGTGAAGTTCCTCCTTCTTCCTGTCTATGTAAATACCCATCTTCTGTTTCAGCACAGCAACAACAAAAAAGCGTTCACTTAAACTCTGTGAGGGTGGCCAGGAAAGGAGCCTTTGCACAATTAGGCACGGCTCAGAGACAGTCTAAGTGCTTTAGTGCCTCTTTGCTGTTAGTAGCAGCTTCCCAGCTGAGACATGGGGTCTGGCTATCTGTTAATTTGGATACAGCAATTACAGGCTGAGAGCTCTACTGGGCCAGATCCCAGCCTCCGTGTGTAATGTCGATACAGCTGTAGCTCTGTGTCTGGCATTTGTGGTGAAAAAAAAAATTGTCTTTGGAAACACCACATTCAATTTTATGCACTTTATTTGCATCAAGGCCCTCTTGGTGACATTTGCCCAGATGAGAGTTCCTGGTATTCCTCCAAATCTGAGGAGACCTACATTTGAGCTCAAACTAAAAGTTGGTGAGGAGTCACTTTTGTTTGGCTCACTTTGGAAATAATATTTTTTTAAAAAAAATCTCTGTCAGGTGAAGTGCTAGAAGAACTTGGGAGAAAAAGTCATGGTATAAAAAGTACACCATGATACTTAAAATTCACCTCAGTCACATTAAATGAGGGAATGTTTTAGGGTTTGGCCCCTCAGCATTAAGTTGGCTTCACATCAACAGAGTGCAGGAACAAGCCTGACTTCCAGGAGGTGAAGTGGGAATTCAGAAAGCCCACAATTTTGTTGGGCAAAAAACCCCGTGGATGAGACCCTAAGAGCAGGACTCAGCAGCAGCATATTGCTGGGATAAGCAGGGAATCAGTCAGCAGGGACCTGCAGTCACCTCACCACAGGCAACAGCATCCCCTCACCAAGCAGCCCACTTGTGTCCTTTGAAGATACCTCATAAGCCAGTTTTCTTCTGGCATATTATCTTCCTCTGTGATGACGTGCCTGTTTATCAAAAGCATAGACTGTTTCCTAAATCCTTTCTAGCTCACTGCAAACAGCTTCACCTGATGTCTCAGCCCTTCACCCACCAGCTGCATGTGATTTTTCCCTTTCCAGCTTCTGCTCAGCCCCCTCCTGCCCAGGATATAAGGGCTTGTCGTTTTTGCATTTAAGCAAGCTTTTGCTAAGAAGAGGTATCTGAGGCATGCATATACTGTTTTTTAATCCTTTACCTCCCACACATCCCTCTTTTCTTAAACCAAGCTGTTAATAAGAATACAGATTACTGTAGCCAGAATTTATAGTAAGAATTTGCAGCAGCGAAATATAAATTTGAAGAAGTGGCAGCAGCATGATCAAACCACAGCTCTGCTCATAAACATTTCTACAGTGTATATTTTCCACAGCTTATAGCCATAGATATAGTTTCAAATGAGTAGGCCTGTTTTTAAGGATTTCCTGCCTGACAACCATCAGAGACAACATTTCATATTTCAGTGTCATTAAGTCTGCAGTAACTGTGAGGTTCCAATGTGATTATCATATGCAAATGGAAAAGAAAGGAAAAAATAGGCAAATCGCCCCAAGAGTCCTGCTGGAAATGGTGAATGCAATTCTCCACATCCTACAGATTCACTTTAGGGAGGAATTGAGCAACTGGGTGTCCCCCTGAAATGGCAAGCATAAGACAAAAAGACAGAAGAAGTGCCTCTCCTTCTTTGTCAAGAAGAAAATTTAAATTCAGGTTTGAAAGCTGTGGTCTGGTTGCCCTTGACTGTTTATGGGAGAGGCCACAGCCCCTCAGCATCTCACCAGGGCCATGGTGGGGCTCGTGAGGGAGCACAGAGCTGCCTGACAAGCAGACAGGCACACTTAGAAATGGGAACAGCCTTGTGTGACACACAGCTGTAGGCAGGGAGCACTGCAGACTGCATCAGGCCAGGTCAGGTTTAGGACACGGAGCTGGTTGCAGGGCAAGCTGAGTTGATGCTTGATTGCTTTATGACCCCCCAGTCAGCCCTTTTTTCCTTCAGCTCCTGTTCAGATGTCTTTTACTCCCCTTTCCCTCACCCTTTTCCAGCTCAGACTCATGGTGGCACAGGTCCCACCAACAGGTCAGACTGGTGCCCAGGCACTCCCAGGATGCTCCCAAAGTTCTGTGGACCTCCAATCAACCTGCTGGGAGGGTTCAGGGTCAGCTGCAGATGCTCAGGGCTTGGTGAGAGGAAAAGCACTCCATCATCACTGCATGTCTCTCAGAAGGGGCCTTTACCCCCCTCATTCTCCTCTTGTCGTGCGAGGACAGCAGGAAGTCTGTCACTGTGGGCAGTGTCAGCCTCAGGGCATGGAGGGGGCTCTGCACAGCACCACGGTGGCTCTGCACACTCAGCCATCCTCTTGTGCCAAAATCTTATCTGGGATCTATCTGGGATCACTTCAGGTCAACCTTTTCTCCTCACCCCAATGGTGAGTGGGAGCCACACACCCTGCTGTGCACTGCTCCTGACAGCTACTGCACAGCTGGGCCAGGTGGGACCATACTGCAGTTTCCTCTTATTTTAATGTAAAATGGCACAGAAAGTATCTTTCAACAATACTTTGCCAGAACTGCATTTCCAAAGGTGCTTTTCAGAGTCCATAGCTTACATATGTGCTACGCAAGTACCCACCTGCCTCTCTTGCCTTTGACCAAACCAATAATGACTGCTGGTTTTGAGATGCTCTTGCATTCCTCCACTCCTCAGCCCTCAAGTCATATCCCTGCCTTCTCTTGTATGAAGTTGTACCAAAGGTTTGTAGGCATTTTCCTTTGTCAATTTTTTACAATTTGTACCCAGCCTAACAACTGACAATTAGGCACATTTTAAAGGTGTAGTTTAACCTAATTACATTAGTCTCAGCTGATTGAAGTACCACTTCTTCAAAAAGCAGTAACTCATCACCAAAAAGGCTTCTCCATTTGTAGAACCTATGCTAGTTGTTCATATTTAATATAAAATTGCCCATGAGTAAAATGGACATTACATCTCTCAATGAATTGACATACATAGGTTATGCAGGTCTCACATTCCCTTTGTGCCTTCATTCACTGATTGCTACAAACCTCCCTAACACAGAGCCTCTCCTGATGGCTTTCCCTGGAAGAGGAACAGGGAAGGGATATCCCAACACCCCCTGGTTTCTACACCATGTGGTATTCAGTACATTTGGCCCTGTTCAGATTGGGAAATGAATCATGGCCAATGCAATTGATAGCAAATGAAAGTAATTTTTACATGTTTCTTGGAGAAGATGAGTTTCACACTGCCGCAGTCTCACACTTCACAGTTAAGAAAGCACGAGGCATCACAGCACAGTCATTATTTAAAGATCTGTTTCAGTCAGTGGATGAAAATGCTTGGAAAGGCAGGGGAGACAAAGCAAGTTACATTCCTGAGTTCACTGCCAGGGGCCCAGATCATGATGCTTAGACAGCCTGTGACACTAAAAATTGACAGCCTGCCAATGGATGCTGCCACACCTCCAGTCTCTCCAGACATGGGGTGGGCTGATGGCTCTCAGTGGGGAGGTCCTGGGTCTCAGATAGGGCACAGTCCCCAGAGTCCCTGGGGAGCAGAGGAGCAAATGGAGAGCATGCCTGACACTCTCAGCTATGCCAAGGGACTGCGACCACAGAAAATTTTAAAGTTTCCTGCTTTATCACCTGCTCTAAGGAAATCTGAACTCCTCAAATGCAGCAGCCCTGCTATGATCTAGTCAAACTAATTTTTCTTCTAGTCAGATGCCTGGCAGCCAAAGGAAGATTTGCGCTCTCTTCTTATCAAACTCTTTCATGGGGTTGTGACCCAGACTCCTCGATCACCGATGTTCTTTGTATCTGTTGCTAAGCTATAGCTGCAGAAATTCCAGGAAAGAGTGGAAACCTTTGCCCTCAATTGCTATCCCCTTCAGAATAGGCACCTGCTTGGTGTAATGAACACACATTTGACTTTTTATCACAAATTATTGACTGCTCCCACAAAGCTGTTCAAGGTCTTGGGCAAACACCTCTGGTCTCTCCCAGCCTGCTGCTGCCAGACTGGGCAAACATATGAGATATTTTCTAATGGAGAATGCAGCTGGCTGCATCTACACAAGTGGTCCACATTGAGGTGTTCTTGATTTGTAAATGTGTTTCCCAGCATAGGTTTGACCTGGCTTTTCCTCAGACACTGCCTGGGGATAGTTTAGGGGCTGGTACATTACAGGGAAGGCTTCTAACAACTTGTGCAGGCAAACTTAGCCTGGTTTGGGAGGAGGGAACAGTACTGCAGCCATGAGTTGGTAACCCTGCCTCCCACAGGACTGCAGTGCAAGCCATGGCACAGGTGCTACCGACATTATTTACACACACCATCCTTCTCTACTGTGACCATCTCAGGTCCTACTGTAATGGAGCTCCAACCAATGCTTTCCTCAGAGAAATTGTCCATCAAGCTGTCAGCCCTGAGTCTGAAGCTCACATAAGTAGGGAAGGGAGCTCTCCCTCAGCTTGTCAGAAATCATGAATATGTAAGCACGTCCACTTACCATCATTTCAGCAGTGGGCTAATGAACTGAACAGGCAGGCCAGGCATAGCCACATGCAGGGTGCTGGCACTAGGGAAGGCCTTTTTAGCTCTTGGGTGATGTATATTCAACAACAGCATAGCCTCTGTGTGTTTTGTTGACCAACACATTGTCCACCTAGCAACATGAACAGCAGGACATCCTCGGTTTTACCTTGATATTCTATTGCTATTCCCTGAACACTTCTCCTTCAACAGGCTTTTCTTTCTTTGGACTTCTGGTCCCTAAAAACACTGTGTTTCTTATTCTTTAAGGCAAGTCCTACTAATTACAGTAGCCAAAGAATTCAACTTGCTATAGTTCTCCCAGAAACATTATTGATATTCATAGCTTGCTTGGCAGATGGCATGAATTTGATTGCTGATTTACAGGATAGAGCTTAAAACCAGTGTGGTATACCAAGACATTTGGAGAACAGGACACAAGGTCTCATTTCCAGTTTTAGTGGAAGAAAGAATTAAATACTCTATTTTATTACAGCAGTTCTGATAAGGGCTCTTTTATCCTAAATAACAGCTTCTGTATTAACTCAAGCATGGGTTTTGGAGGTCCTAAACTTTATGTGGCTTCCATTTCAACAAATCAGAAACCGGAGTGAGCAATGTAGATTTTAAAAAAACAAACCCTAACCACATCTTACTTTACCATCCTGTCCTCATCCACACAACCTTTTCTATTTATCACAAATTCCTCCAAATCCCACAGCTTTGTCCCCACACAGCCTTCCTCCCAAGCACCCAGTCAGGAGAATCAATAGACAATGGACTTCTCCAAGCAGGATATAAAGTTCCATGGCACTATACACCTGCCTGGCCAAGACCAGCCCTTGACTTTCTCAGTACCAATGACAGATTTGTGTCCTCCTTTATTTAGTGGGTGTCTTAGGCTCTGCCAGCAGTGGGTTACAGAGCTGTGGTCTCAAGCATGTTTTTTGTGCCTTAACAGGCACCCAAAGATGGAGATTGCAACAGATAGCTCCACGCAGTAAATCTTCACTTAAGGTAAAGTGTGCAAACACAAGACAGAAAGATTCAGATCTTAATATGTGGTATAGGAGGGGGAATCAAGCCTCTTTGTGTTCAAGATGGCTCTCATGGAAAAAAGGTGATGTTTTCATCCCTGTTTTTCAGGTCTTTCTCATGTTAAACTGTTCCACCTGCAAACCTAGTGCTTAGGGCACCGATAAAATGCTCAAGTGTGAAAGCTGCATGGCAAACACTGACCTTGAAACAGCAGCTTGAGTGAAAGAAAACATGTGTCTGGGTGCTAGATAATTGATTTAACTTTAAAGCAAACCAATATTAAATACAAGATCTCTGCAGCAAAAAGAACATGAGGTTAAACCCAAAAAACCTCTCCACACAGAAATGAATTGAAGAAGAGCAATCCAAACAAACCTGGAGATCTCAAACAACTGCTCTCTCTTGGAAACACAGGTACCCAACTTCTTTGTTGAGATGTGCATATAAGAGGCTATTGTCTCCTTCACAGTCTCTCAGTTCAGCTGAAATCAGAGCAGAGGAGGCTGCTTACCTGATTTTCATCCTTCTCCTCCACCTTCAGCTCAACTCTGCACTCCAGTGAACAGATTGGCACGCCAGGCTCTTAGAAAGAAAGATCAAGTAGGCCCAAACCTCCTTGGACCAGAAGTATTTTCAGGCTACGTTTGTGTATTTTTACCTCACTTCCACTTCCATCAGGTATGCATAGAGAAGTGCAGAGCACCCACGCACACTTCCACAAGACTGGCACAAGAGCTCAGGGAGTGAAGCACTCTGGTGTGGCAGAGATGTCCCATTGGTGCTGGATGCCAAGGCAGAGGGAAGGTAGAGGCTCTGAGCATTGTCCACTCATGAAATAGCATTTCAGACCAGCTGTTTCAGAACTCAATGTTATGAGCCCCACTGAAGCCCTCTGTGCTCCCCACCAACCTCTAACTCAGCACTCTTAAGTGCCACTTAGAGTGATTTTAGAACTTTTCGGCATTTCCTTGTAAATGTCACTGAACCTGTTGTATCAGTGGCTAGTAGTTATGGAAATATTCTGTATTTTACCAATACTACCTTGGCTGTTGGCATTTCCACAAGGTCTGCTCCTCTGTGTTTAGGGTACAAAAGCCTACAAGGGCACCAGTGACTCATCTCTCACGACCACATTCATTAAAAATCCTACAACTGAAATAATGATTTGCATTTCCTTTAAAAATGAGATTTATTAAGGGAAAACAAACCCAAAAGGTAAAAGTCATTCTGCTGAGGCATCTTTCTAAAGAAAGCATGTGAAGTTTATTTCAGCTGAAGGCTTTACCTTGTTCCACTTGTCTCAGACAATCCACCAGGGACAGGACTTGTTGCTCCTGGGAAGCTTGTATCCACCTCAGAGGCAGGAGAAAGCTCAGAATGAAAAAAATAACCCCAGTTAAAGCAAAACCTCCCAAGCCTAAACCACATCTGACAACATCTGCCCCATGCAACTTCATTATTTGAAACAAAATAAGCCTGATGTCAAGAAGCCTGGAGGTCTTAGGGAGGAGGGCTAGCGAACCTCTTCCCCTGGGTGTGGCTGCTCACAGCTGGCACTGATCCTACCAACCCAAACCTTGGAGTTTGTCTGTAAGAGAACATGTTCTGTTTTCCCATGACCTGGTGGTGGGGGCCATGATGATGCCCAAATGTCTTTTTCTGTGCCAGGTTAGTTAGCCTCTGGCAGGAGATATTGTGGCCATGAGCCACCCAAACTGCAGCAATTGTTCCAGAAGAGTGACAACCGACCTGAAATCCCCCACCACATGCAATGTCTCACTCCCCCCAGCCCACTGGGTGGCGAAGGGGCTGCTAATGCCCTCTCCATCTACTTAGCAGCAAAACATTAGCATTTCCCAAACAGAAAAGATAATCTCTGTGAATTTGCCAAAGACTTAATTAATAATCTAAACCTCTTTCCCTCCTCACTGAGATCTGTGTTGTCAGAAGGCATCAAGGGTTTCTCTTTGTTTATTGGAATTAATTTACATCTTCTCCCAGATGACAACTGCAGTTTGGTTAAAGCAGTCAGTCTCACACTAATTTATTTGTTCTGTGAGTACCTTTTAGTACCCACAGAAGTTATCAAATTAAAAACTGTCAGTTTCTGTAATGATCTGACCTTTTCAATCTGACAAAGTTCAAAATGTGGCTCAACAGGTCCAAAAAGACAGCTGCCAAGAGCAGATACCCACACTGAAGCATCAATGTAAATGTTCCAGCAGGTAAATAGTCACTGGGAGAGCTTGAGAAAACATCTTGCTGGGTGAGCAAGAAGAAAAGGTGTCATGTGTAGAATGAATTAAAAAGGATATAGCATTTTAGTGATATATCCTAGGGAAAAGAGAGAGAGCAGGTATCTATTTAATCAAACTCAGACACTGAAAGGTAATATATCTCCATACTCTGAATTCAAACAAGGGGAATAACCAAAAATCCAAGCTTGCTTGAACAGAAAATATTAACCCTTTATCACCTGCTTCTTCTTTCTAGTAAATGTCTTTATTCACCAGTTATCTTTAGCAAAGTTAGACTTCATCAACATTGTGGCACAGTCCATACAAATGTACCCTTGGAGACTGGCAGGGATTGTGCTTGCTGTGATCTTGCTGCAAGGTGCTGCTTGAAAAGACAGCCACAGTGTTGCCTCTCTCCCTGCTCCCTCATGTCAGGTACTTGAGCATCCACAGGGGGAGTGGGGTCAGCTTGAGCCCCTTCTCCAGCTCTTCCAATGTTTGCCATCTACAAATATGCAAATGGACACATGGCTGCTGGCTCTGGTGTGTAGAAGGCTGTGGGTCAGAGGTAGGCAGGGCACAGCAAACCTGGCCTCTTCCCTGTTAGAGGGGCTCAAGCACAACATAAATACACCCCATTACTCGATCCTGTTTCATCTGACATATGTGAGCAGCTTTGCGCAGTGCCAGGGCTTACATGGGGGTGGAATTAGTGCTGAGTTTTAGCCAGACACAGACGTGGTAGATCAATGCAGGGAAGGATGGTGACTAGCTAAAGCACTGTGTTAGGATGTACACACTGGGCTGTTTGCTGTCATTAGCTCTAACAGGGAATTGCTGGAAGGGTCTGGGATTTTGCATCTCTGTTTGTTTGCAGTCCTTACCGTATGGGATTCCTGTGACTCTCAGAAACACATGACCTCTGTTGTAAACTTACCAACACATTATGGTGTATAATTTACTAATGGTTTTCCCACTAATGATGCAGATTTAAAGCAATAGCTGACAAGTCCTTGTCCAGAGGAACTACTACAGCTCTCACAAGTTGGCAGGGCTCAGAGACCAAATCTGAAGGAAGAATTAATGCAAAGGTTCCTGATTCCCATATAGCTGTAGCAAAGATGGGGTTAATGCAATGGTTCTTTGGGATTTATCTCACATCTGTGATGATAAAAAGATGATGGGAAAAAGAGATGGTGTCTCTCTTGCCTTTTCAAAGTCCTTGATAAATTTCTCAGGGACTAAAGGTTTTCTTCTGACCTCCTGGCACAACACTTACCATAGAGTTTAAACGTAATTGCTCCATGGGATGCTCTCTGCATCAACAAAGAGCAGCTTTTGTCCCTTGGATTTTATTTTTTTTAATCAGAGATTCAGCCATTTTACTAATATCTAAGAGGCCAAGTTGAAAGCTACATGACCATGCACTCCAATTACATTATTTCTTATAGCAGTAGGGGTCTACAGAGTTTTAAGGGTTTGAACACAGATTTTGGGAATTTTAACAATGTTTGCCAGAAGAGGGAGGGCACTGAGAAGAGAGAATAAGCAGACAGCTTACTGGTTAATTACAGCTTAGAAAATACCACTCCTGGTCCCTGAGATTACTTTGCTTTGATTACTGTACTTCAAGACTATGCCACTGGCTCTACAGACTTCTCAAAAAACATTTTTCCAGTGGAATTAGGAAGCTAATAATCAATGTCACCAGGCCTCCAGCCATTCCTGCTGCCTACCTGGCTTTTTTCCTCCATGTGGTTTAAAGTACTGAGTACAGTTAGCTTTTGTTTACTGCAAATGCTTCCTTCATTGAGACTGATTCTGCCTGCCACCTGTGCATTTGACCCAGTAATGCAAGCCCCTCTTGGTTTCCATCCTCCCTGCCCTGTGTCACTGTAACTTCCTTCCCAAAAGCAGGTCCAGACCCCTTTTGTTCCCTCTGCTGGCCTTGCTTCCCTTTGATGAACTGTAAAGTCAAAGCAGAAAGAGGGTGGCTTGCAGGAGGGTCCATGGTAATTACAAGCATCTGAATGATACAAGGCCCAAAGAAGTTTTTAGTGTGCAGGCAAGAACATAGAAAAATGTCCCTGGGGTGCAATTTTCTTTCCAAAAATGAAGTTGCATGGGGCAGATGTTGTCAGATGTGGTTTAGGTTTGGGAGGCTTTGCTTTAACTGGGTTTTTTTTCATTCTGAGCTTTCAGTGATACTTCAGGGTATACTCCAAAAAATCTCCAAGGTATTCCCTTGATGGATGGTGCACAGGCATGTATGATTTTTTTTATTTTTTTTTTATGCTGTATTCCTTACCCAACTCCTCACAGACATCTCCATGGAGGGGCAAGAAAGTTCCCTGGGTTTCAGGCAGATTGTCTTCCTTAAAGCTGATTCAGAGTCTTGAATTAACTCTCCAATGAGAAGGAAAGTCAGACATATAGCTGCAGATCTTAAGTCATCATCAGCTTGAGATTTCTTACCTGGAGGTTTAGTGAGAGCCAAAGTTCTGCACTAGATGCATGAAACAACCACAATTCAAAATTCCCACTGTGTGGAAGGACCACCCTTGAGCGTCCAACCCACCTCCAGAGTCATGCCATCCTGGTGGGCAAGCAGCTTTTAAAAGAGAAATGCCTGCTTTAGGAGAAAGTACAACGATATTCACCACATCCTTACAGCCTTGCCATGGGAATGCATCTCCTCATACAGCTGTTATTTATAGGTTAGGCCAAACACTGGGATATTGAAGTAAGGCTACAAGACATACTCAGTTTCAGAAACAACTCATAAATTAGAAGTTAAGTCTTACATTTTAAGAAGAAATGTTAAAGTTCCTGTCCTTGGGTTTTACAGGAAAAAACTGAAGAATATATGCTGCACAATGCTGCCAAAATCTATTAATCTGACTCTTCCTCAGCTCCCCTCTGTTGTAAACCAGCTTGATCCCATGACTGCCTCTGCAGTGGAAAGGGTAAAGCAAGAGGGATGATTTACCAAAAAATCTGCCTCCCTCTGCAACAGCTCCTTCCTCCAGTCTGCTCCTGCTCACCTCCATTCCCTGCCACTCTCCAGCAACTGGCTTCTAGGAGAAAGGCATCCACCTCTCTTTCTTCTGCTGTTTTCCTCCTCCTAATCTGTTGATTTATGAAACCATGTTCTGTTTAGGATGAAGGCTTGCTTCCAGCTAATGAGGAACTGAAGTTGCTTCATAATGGCATTGGTATCCTTGAGCATCAGCTCTGGGTCAGCTGCGTGCTCCTGAAGAAAACACACCACAGACCCAGACCAGGCTGTAGCAAGGTATTGTGGTTGATCTCACTTTTTATGGCTTCTAGAACGGGTACCTTCTCACTTGTGTATCCTACTGCAAACACCAGAGAACTAACCAAGCCTGAATTCTTGCATGCTATTGAAATATAAGCATTAAATCATTATAATTATACCTTTCTAGCACCTGTTAGGATGGTAAGTTTGGTTTTTGAGCATCCTAACAAAAACACAATTAACGAGATTTTTTCAGTAGTAAAAATGCCTCCCCCCTTATTGACAATCTCTGCATGTAGTTCAGCCTTGCTTCCTACTGTGTGCAAATAATAATGTGGCTATCGTTGCATTTTTGCTATAATTTCTAAATGCAGTTGGAGCAAATGAAATCAGAAAAGGAAGTTTATAGCACTTCACATTTTTCTACATAAGGTATCAAGCTGTGTTATACACTGTTCATCACATTCTCTGTTTTTTATTTGCTGTGAGATATCTGAAATTCTTTGTCTTATCTGATTTATGATTTAAGATTCTGACCTTTTCAGCTCTCTGTAATTTCACTGCCAGCTCACTCAATATGCCTTTGTTTATAGCCTTACAGCAGGGAGACCAAGAGAAGATGGGAGTTGCTTATGCACTGGAAAGACAGAAATTTCCATTTGCTAAAAATTTGTGTGTGAAAGAGGGAAGCAGAGATACAGTTTCAAAAGTTTTTATAGAATCTGGAAATACAGATGAGAAAGGGAATTAGACACCCTTTCAAACAGGACTTACTGCTAAAAGAATGAATGCAAAAGCAATACCTTTCTGTTAATGGCAACCTGTGTGAAAAGCAATTTCAACACTAATAAAACCTGATTTTTCAGCTCCATGGTGAGAGCAGCAGAATGGCAGCACACATCTCAGCACTTTCATCAGAATGGCTGGGAAGGCAAATGAAGCCTTTATATCTGCTACAGGGATGTTATATCAGCTTGCCTCAAGTTCTGCTCCCCTGCTGCCTAGGCAGGTTGCAGAACAAGCTCTAGGGATGCTAATTTGTGCTGGAGAATAGCTGCTAAATTATTCAGGGTACTAAAGACAAGGGCTGAGTGTGAATTGCAGAAGACCCTGATGACATAGAGTGACAGCAATAAAATGACAAATGAAATTCAGCGTAGATAAATTTAAAGTCAGGCACCTGGGGGGGAAAAAACCCAATTTTGACTTCCCATACACTGTGCTGAGTTCTGAGTTGACTACTGATACTTGGAAATGAGATCTTGCCATTGGAATATATAATTTTATGACATGTCAGATTTGTGATCAGAACTACTCAGAAAAATCCAAAACTGAATTCTAGGAAATATTAGGAAAATAAAAGTAAACAACATGTAAAACACCCTTCATATTCACCTCATATGAATCCTTGGTGTATTGACCACAGCTGTGGTCACCCCATCTCCAATGAAAGACGTAGCAGAATGAGAAATGCAGCAGGCAAGCTCAACCAGGATAATCAAAGACACGGACACTTACTGAACAGTCTTATGCTCTTGTACCTGCTATGGATAGAGGGGAGAGATACAAAATACAGAGAATCACAAAATCAGGAGTTGCATGAAGATGAGCAGGGACTTGTTGCTTGGTATCTCCCCAGATTTAACAACTAGGTGTGCTTCAATGAACCTAGAAGCTGTCCAACTTGAAGCAATCAAAAAGAAGTAGTTTCCCATTGTATTCATGAAACTTTCACCATAGTTAAGCTAAGTGGTGCTAGAAATTAATATTTAAATTGAAGGAGCAACTGAGTAATTTCAAAGAAAAAAAAAAATCCATGAAAAGCCCTTTAAATTCCAAGATGCTAAATTTGGTCAACAAGCCCTTGACCTAAAAATGATTGGCAGCTAGGAGACAGATTGTCATATATAAAAATACATATACATATATATATTTAGAGAGACATGCTTTCCTGCATATATAAAAATTTATACATATATTTACAAGAAGCCACTCAGGCCTCTATCAGACAGAGGATGTGGGTCTAGTTGGCCCTAGTTGAACTCTTCCAGAAACTGTTTTTAAAGTAAATCTTTATTGTTTTGGTCATGGGATGATATTGGCAGAGGGAGATGAGCCAGGCAGATTTCTCAGTTACAGAAGTCACTGTAAGCTTCAGTTCATCCAGTGATCATGGTATCACAGCAGATAAATTAGAGCCTACAGATACAATTAATCTGCTTTAGATTTCTTTCATTTACTCCCTTTGTAGTATACAGAAATAAAAAGACAGATTAGTATGTCTAGGTTTAAGTAGGTATTTCAGGAAATGAATCAGTCTCTACTAGTCTGGGACAATTATGAGTCAACAAGAGAACATATTTTGCCCAGGAGTACCAGAACTATGTATTTCCTATATATTAATTCCTTCAGATAGTTATTCTATTTTGTGATTTAATTAAGTAGATTTAGACATAGCATAAAAAATGTTGACTGATAAATCCTGGTTGGAGTTTATAAATAAAGATGCATCTTTGAAACAAAATCTGGCAAAGACAAGCCTATCTCAGACCTAGGCGAAGTTTAAATTCAGCTCATGTTCTGCTGAGCTAGCTGCCCAGCTGATCCAAATAGAAGATGAAACATCCTGTGATTGTTTATCTAAACCTTACATAAACTGCAATTCATTTATTTTCCACTTAATTCTCATAAAAACAAAGCTGAGTAAATTTAGGGTTGTACAATTTAGATGGTCAATGACAAATTCACAGCCCAAAGTCTTGGTCAGCATATGACTCACTACTGGGGCAGTAGGGTGGCTGTAGCTCCCATATAATCCATCTGTTCATGTCTTCTTTGCATGGAGAGCAGCAGGCTTGGAGCAGGCAAGCATATCTTCCAGATCATGGATAGCCACAGAAAATAAGTGCTTGAGTGAGCACATCAGAAGTCAAAGTCCTCACAGAAAACAACCCTCAAAACAAGGGCAAACTGTGAGAGAGAGCTGGGCTCTCTCTGTCTGCAAATCCAAAGCATGTGTGCCAAGCATGTAGGGATCAGTCCAAACTGTGCATAAGTGGCCAACAGTGGCATTTTGAGAGACTTCAGGTGGCATTTGTACACATGGGCATGCAGGCACAAGTACACACACACACACACACACACAGAAGAACCCCACTGCTCCTTGGGACCATACCTGGGCTGTGCAGCATTAAAGTCTTCCCAAACATTCATGTATTGGCAGTGTATTCATGCTATATTGGCAGTATTTATTTTGCTGAAGTTCAACAAGGCCAGGTGTAAGGTTCTGCACCTGGATTGGGGCAATCCCAAACTGGGCAGAGAATGGAAGAGAACAAGTCCTGATGTGGAGGTGGCTGATGGATGAGAAGCTCAACATGAGCCAGCAATGTGCCCACAAAGCCATCCACATCCTGGGCTGCATCAAAGCAGTGGCACCAGCAGGTCAAATGATGTGATTCTGCCTCTCTGCTCCACTCTAATGAGACCCCATCCAGAGAGCTGCATCCAGTTCTGGGGTCCCCAACTTAAGAAGGATGTGGAGCAGATCCAAAGGCACAGCTAAGCAGATTTTTCTGAAGGTCTTCACATCCATGCTTGTTCTTTGCAGTGGGAGTCTCTTTGGGTCTCTGATACTCACAAGCCACCCCACCGCCCTCCTCCTTATTTCCTATTTTTTTGCTACCTCACTCATTACAGTGACTTTTATTATCACCTTTGTACAGAGGATCCCAAAATCTCCTCTCAGTCCTTAAATGTCCCCCTCTAATCTTTGCTGCATCTTCAAATATTTTTAGATCTATCCACTAGGAAGCCTTAATTCCATTTCAAGCACAGTCTTTTCAAAAGTGAAATGTGGCCCCCGTCAATCTCTGGCACAGCTGTAGTTCCACCTTCTCAAATGTGTATCTGGGGATTGTTTCCCCCTCTGTGAACAGAGGGAAAAGACACTTCTGGGATGAGACTTCTTAACCATCTTAAATGTCCAAAGCAGGCCAGATGCCCTGAAAGTGCATTTGCTCCCATCACCCATAAAGAGGTCCCCTGGGGTTGCCTGAGGACATTGGCTGCCAGCTGACCTCTGCTTATGTGAAAGGAGTCCCATTCAATGTGTGTCACAGTGAAATGGTGAGCTGCTTACCCAGTAGAAAAATCCTTGCAGTTGCCTCCTTGTCTGAGAAGCGCAGCCCTTTTGTCCTCTCACTGCTGCAAGTTTACATGACTCTGGGCTCTTACAGGATGGTGAGATTTACAGGTCACCTCCATATTATCTAATCTCACTTGCTCGTGTTCTGAATTTTATACAGAATGTGAGCGGCATACTCACAAATTTCTTAGGAAATGTTGAAAGGTGTCACACCTTGGGTACTGTCTAGAGGTAAAACAGAAATAAATGTGAATTAAATCTTAAAAATCCCAGCCTCTCTCCAGTCATATGTAATGCTGGCCAACAATGCTGAGTCTCACTCTTGCTTTTACCTGTGACATAAACTGCACATAACAGCACAATATTCTGATGTACTTCTTGAAATGCAACCATGTATGTGGGAAAAAAATATCTGTCTCCTGGTGGCAAAATCAATTTCTCCATTGGCTATATAGTAGTATTTATCAGCAATACAGACATTTATTTCACTTATCATCTTGCTGCTCCTGCTTTATAAACTGCTTTCACTAAAGTGCAGGACCCAGAAACACAGCAACATTCATTTTCCTCCTCCATCTCTCACACTACCCTGCAGCACACGTAATTTTGTGCTCAGAACTGGTGAAGACAACAGACTTTCAGTTTGCAGATCACTAGTCTCAAGTGACACCCCCAAACACAGCAAGAGAAGTTTGGGTTCCTAACCATAACTCTCAAGGAGAGACACTCTTGGCTGGAGGACTGCAAGTATCTGAGGCACCTGCACAGCGTTTACGTATAAAGCCTCTATTCTGAGATCTGTATCCTTCTGGAGCAGCAGCTGAAGGTCAGACAGGCAATTTCAGGGCACCATAAGCAGCCTGTTTTTTGTTTTTTTTCTGTTTAGCAGCCTGTATTGCTCCCCAGTAGTATGAACTCCCCATGCCAACTTGCCTTCCCTGTCAGAATCCTGCCTTTGGGCCCACTCAGCCAGCAGCTTCTGGGAGCTTGCTTTCAAACAATAGTGTAAGTTTATGGAGGCTGACATCTGTCTCAGGAACTGAGTTAGTTTCACATCAAGAACCAAGCAAGTAGTGAGCTACAACCACCACAAATTAGAGAAATCTGGAGATTACAAAGCCATCCATCTCTTTTATTTCCTCAAAGTGATACGAGTGGCAGGAAAATGGATACTTGCAGTGGGGATTTCACTGGTGACGCTGAAAGGGGCTGCAAAACATTATCTAACACAATTCTGTTGGAAGGCATATTTACACTTGTACGTTATTTTTTCCTAATTATTAATTCATAGCCTTTTGCTCCTTTACTGTGCGGGTCACCTTGTCATAAAAGGAGATCAGGTTGGTGAGACAGGACCTGCCTTTCACAAACCAGTGCTGGCTGGGCCTCATGCCTTGGTTGTGCTGTACATGCTGTAGAATAGCACTGGAGGTGATCTGCTCCTTGACCTTCGCTGGCACCGAGCTCAGGCTGACAGGCCTGTGGATCTTTCTTCTAGCCCTCCTTATAGATGGATGTCACAGTTGTCAACCTCCTGTCAACTGGGCCCTCCCTGCGTAGTCAGGACTGCAGATAAATGATGGAATGCTGCCCAGTGGGTCCTTCTGCCAGCTCCCTCAGTACACTCGGGTGGATCCCACACAGCTCCACAGACTTTTGTGTATATGAGAGTGTAGCAAGTAACTGACCATTTCCCTTAGATTATAGGGGCCACATTCTGTTCCTGGTCCCTGGCTCTTAGCTCAGGGGGCTGGGTATCCTGAGAACAACTGGTCTTGAGTACTTCAGCCTTTTCCTCATCCTTTGTCATTATTTCCCCCCACATCCAATAAAGGATGGAGATTCTCCTTAGCCCTCCTTTTGCTGATGATGTATTTAGAGAAACACTTTTATTGTATTTTATGGCAGTGGTCAGATTGGGTACTAGCTAGGCTCTCACCCTTCTAATTTTCTCCCTGTATAACCTCACAATATCCTTGTAGTCCTCCTGAGTCACTTGCCCTTTTTTCTAAAGGTCTCTTCTTTACCTCGAGTTCCAGTCAAAGCTCTCCATTCAGATAAGTTGGGGTTCTTCCCTGCAGTACATGGGGACAGTCTTCTCCTGTGCCTTTAGAACTTCCTTCTTGAAGAATGTCCAGCCTTCCTGGACTTCTCTGCCTTTCAGGACTGTTTCCCAAGGGACTTTGTCAACCAGGCTCCTAAACAGCCCAAAGTCTGCCCTCCTGACCCAAGGTAACAGTTCTGTTAACTCACATCTTCTTCAAGAATTGAAATCCCTACCATTTCATGATTGTTGTGCCCAAGACAGTCTCCAACCATCACATCACCCACCAGTCCTTCTCTGTTCACAAACAACAGGTCCAGTGAGGCCCTGGCTGGGCCGCTCACCACCCAGGTCAGGAAGTTCTCTTCCACACACTCCAGGAACCCGCTTCCTCTCCACTGCATTGCATTCCAGCAGATATCTGGTAAGTTCAAGTCCCCCATAACAGCAAATGCTAACAATTGTGAGTCTTCCCCCTGCTGCTTATGGAATATTTTATCTGCCTCTTCAACCTGGTGGGCTGGTTTGTAACAGACCCTCACCAAGATACCAACTTTGTTGGCCTTTCCCATGATTCTTACTCATAAACACTTACTCTTTCCCATGATTCTTACTCATAAACACTCTTTTCATGACTGTCAACAAACTCTGGTGAGTCAGAACACTCCCTACCATACAGGGCTACCCCACAGCTTTCATGTAGATAGACTTCTAGAACAAACCAGCAGTATGAGGCTGACAGTGCAGCAACAGACTTCAACTTCTCATTATTCTCCACAGAGCTCAGCAGATTATCCTGACAGTTTGGACTGCTCCTCAGTGCTGTTGGAGCAGAAATGAAGTCCAATTGGAAACTAAAGATTTTGCATTGGGCCCTAACATAATTAAATAATAAGTTATAGCAATATGATTCTCCTCCATGTACATTTTGTTAAAAGCACACAGTAGATTTTTCGTATGACTTGAAACATTTTCAGTCATTTTTATGGCTATGTAGATAAGATAGAATCTTTAGTGTTTCAAAAACACAATCAATGTTTATTTGTTCTCATAAGTAATTCATGGACCCAACAATATTCAACAAAACTTCATTTTTAACAGATCTCTTAATGAGCATCATTTTACAGAAAATCACCAACAAATAAATATATGAAAACAATTGCTTTTGACATCACAATGGTTAAACACATTAAATAATTCATTAAATTGTGCTTTACGTCAATGAAAATCCCTAGGTCTACGAACTATCTTTTAAATAGGAATGGAAGTATATATGATTACTCACAATACAATCCTTCGGTAGCAGAATTCACAAACATTATTGCACATAAACAGAAGGAAAGTTCTTAAAGAATAAAATAATTTACAGACTATTAATTTATTCTTTCATCTTAAATATGGCAACGGATGGGAATTCTTTATTTTTTTCTTCTCTTCCAACATTTATTTGAAATCACAGAGCTAGTGATATGGCCAAGAAGAAAACCAAGGACATTGCAGGCTATGGAACCCATTTCCCTCCACAAAATGTAGACAAAGAAAGTATTACAGGAACCAAACTGAAAGAAGTGTTACAGTGAAATTGGGTACCTTTTTCAAATGTGCTTTTTTTATTTTTGCCACACATCGGGAGGATACAGCCATCAACTCCAGCTGAATGACTTTATTGTGATTAATCATCTTGTATATAGTATTCCCCACCAGTCTGGAAACAAGATAATCCTTATCCCAGACAAAAAAGAAAAAAAAAAAAAAGAACAATTCCATATGTATCAGGGGAACAGCAACAGAGGGAAGAAAAAGTGAGATATGTTTTAAAACAGCAGCGCTCATAACTGATACAAGAGTACAGGTAGGAAACAAGATCCCACTAGGGCAGAAGGAAGCATGTGTTAACAAGAAGACCAACTTAGGAAACCTCCTGATTTAGTCATGGATGTCAAATCTGAAACATCCCCAGACACAGAGGTGATGTGACCTGCCATTTGGTTGAATGGGTATGATACAGTTACAAATTGTGGCTCTGGATCTGACTTCCATCACTTTTTTGTTCTGTATTTTTGTTTTTAGTGAACAGCAAGTAACTGCTGCATATTGGATAGAATCCCTAGCAAGCCTATAACAGCCTCACTATTAACACAACAGCAGTGGCAAATACCCAACATCAGAAACAGTGCCATTTCTTTTTCTTTCTTGATGGTGAGAAAGGTTTTTACTGTCAGCACTGATGAGAGGGGAAGAGAGGACAATTTTTCATTCCTTAAAAAGGCCATAAGGCCATAGGGTGAGTGCTTGGATTAGACATCAAATTATCAGGAACAAGTTCTAATGACAAAGCATGTTTCTCTGTCCACTCCAAGCCTACAGTGAATTATAACTGGAAAAGGCAGGGAATGTGATGGGAGAGATTAGCAAGTACATCTCCATTACAAAAGAGTGAGATTTGTTTCATCACCACAGTAGCAGAAGCCAACTGCCTTCTTTAAGCAACAAAATAATGCCAGGAAGATGGACAGAAATCCTATAGCATCGTTGCTCATGAAGCTTTGGAAAGAAACAAGCTGCCCCCTGATCTTACATGAGCCAGTGTAATTATGGTGAAGTTTATGCTGTCAGAGCAATGAAAACCTGGGATAACAGAGATATGAAGCAGGACCTTTATTTTGCTTTTGCATTACATTATTTCAGGCACAGTGCCCAAGACGAAAAAAGCTGCAGGCCGGTGTCTTAGAAGTCAACCCGAAGGTGTTTCCAAACTGCTTTATTTGTCATGCGTAAGGAAACTCTGCTAAGAAAAATAGGATTGTTGGTGCAGTGAGTTTGCTGGCTGGATCTGCAGCTGGAGCTAGGGAAGGAGGTGCCAGGTCCTTCAGTCCCAGGGCTGTGGGCAAGGTCTTAGCTGCTAACTGCCCACCCCTCTCAAAGCAACCCCCAAAAGAGCAAAAGCAACAAACCTACTGCTGCACAGCCAGGGCTGCTAGACAGGCTCCAGAGGGAAAAAAATAAACCAAACAAACCAACTTCATTTTTAACTAAATCCCAAGCAGTAAGGCAAATCCCATTAACATAGATGCCACAGCACATTAACAGCTCTTCAGGACCCTAATCTTGACTCCTGGGAAATAACTGATAAAAAAGGTTAGGCATCACATTAAGATGTTGCCAAACTATTCAAGCTAATGTAAACCACCTAAAAACGGCTTTGGCTCTTCTCATTAGGCTTTGTTTTGTATGAGGCAGAAGGAACAGTCTGGAGAACAGTTGGTGTGCTTAGACAGCTGAAACTGATACTTACAGTCACTGGTGAGGCTCCAGGGAAGTATTTCTAAGCACTGTCTCCTCTCCCTTGAAAAGAAAACACTATTTTCTAAATGAGAAATGGGCCCCAATTGCTGTCAGCAGCATGGAGAGGTGGCCTGCTGAGCAAAGAGGTATGAGAGGAAGGGACAACTGATCTTTTGCACTTAGAAGGAAGAGGAAAGCATGCCCTACAGAACAAAAGATGAGTTGGAATTTATCTTACATCCTTGCTTACCTTGCTCCTTAATGTGAATTTGGCCTTGCATCTTTCCTTCCACATGGCTGGCTTCTCCCCTGCCCCTCAGGGTCTCCCCAGCACCCCGAGCTCCCTGTGCTCATGGAAACAAGAAGTGCACCTGCAAATCCTGGAGACTGAGCATCAGGTACCAAAAGCAACCTTCCCCTCTCATGCTGTTTGGTCTCCAGCAAGATGTGGCAATGGATGCAGGAATGGGGAGATGCAGCAGTTCCCATCATCCCTGTGTCGCTGACCAGAAAGCTCCTTCCTCACAGGGCCAGGGCCAACCCAGCCTAAAGCGCTGGTGCCAGCAGCTAAGATGTCAGATCACTGCAAATTACCTGCACTGTGCTAAAAGTGCAATAGTGCCAGTGAGCCTTAGCTCTTCATGGCCTCACTGTCCTGCAGCCAGGACACCCAGAGTGAGCTTCAGTTCTCAGCCGTCAAGATTTAAATTTAAGTCTCAGAAAGTTGGTGTCCATACGTGAGTGGGGTGTCTGAGTGCCTCTTCCAGGTGATGGGGGTCCAAGCAGCACCATCCAGGAGCCCAAAGAGCTCCTCAGTCTTCCCTAATGCTCAGACAGGAAAACAACAATCTTCCTTTTCCCTTCTTATAAATGTTGAGATGGGAGAGGATGTATATGAACCACAAGTGGAAGAGGTACCAGGGACCAAAACCCACACCTACTCACCCCAAAGTAACACAGTGACAATCAGATGTAAAGCAGCATAGTGTTAATGAACTACATCGATAATGAGGCATCATCCTGGTAGCTCTCCTCACTTCTTAATGCTATTATGGTATTTCATTTTCAATGTATTATCGTATGCATTAACTGTCAACAGGATCATTAGATTGTATTTTTGATATTCTGCATAGATAAGTAGCAATAGCATTGTCAGAAGAAAAGAAGATACAGCATGCACAAGAAAAAAATCCAACTTTAAGGGACAAATTTTCAAACTGAGCCTCTTTTTTCTGTAACCCATTATGTTTTCAACCAACTGGATAGAAACCTTGAATTTTGAAAACAAGCGAGAAATGTGCATCCACATCAGGTACTCCAGTACTTCTAATTAGCAAATCTGTAAGGTAAAAGCCATTCATGCATGCAATAATATACTTTCAGCATCTTGATTTAGCAGCCACGTTGAGGCACTTAGAGAAATTTCCTCCTAATGCTTTACATTTATGCCAGAAGAAGAAGAAGGAAAAAAACTCTCTTAGAAGATCTATGGTGCACAGGACCCTCTTTTTAAAATTTCACTATTACGAATGGAACAACATAAAATCTTGGAATAAACAGATGCAGTTTAGCCACAAGAATGGAACACGTGGAGGAAGAACTCATGGAATCTTTTTCTAGACAAGGAAGAAAAACAGATACAGGTCTCTCATCATGAAAACAATAAATTTACAAAGAATCCTCATATAGAGTAATAAATATCAAGACTTTCCACATATCCATTATGTATCCTATAAAAATGAAAGCTGATTTTTTTCTAGCCACTACTGTAGTTAGAGAGAAAACCAATTTAAACTGTATGCACTCAGCATCAATGTATTTTAACAGACAATATAACAAACCTGCCTACCTTCACTGACAACGTGTCTCCAGGTTTTTACAGCAAATCTGGAAAATGTCGCACTAATATTTAAGCTTTTCCTTCTCTCTCTTTCCTCTTCACTGGAGTTTGCTTGACCCCTTTTGTGAATGTGAAGGCAGATTTCATTGCTCCCAGCCAGATAATCTCTGTGATGTGTGCTCAGCTGCCACATGGACCTCATCTCTCAAAGCTTGCTTTTGCCAACACACTTAGAAAGATGGCTCCTACCTGGCTGGGCTCGGTACTCTCAGCACCTGCAGGGAAATAAGTCAACCCCTCCACCACCTCACCTATAATTGATCTCTGACTGCTGGCCTTTGGAACCAAGCAAGAAATGCCCCAATCCAACACTTCCTATGTCTTTTTTAATCACCTCATCAAATTCTTCCCTTAATCAAAACACAGCATGTACAAGTTTGAAGGGCAATGTGTGCACCTTCTCCATTTCATTCACTACAAAGTTATGCACTCACAATTGCAATGAACAGTACGAAATAAACCAGCTCTCATGTCACAAAGGAACTGAGCCAGGTATTTTTCCCCAATTTATCATTCATGTCTGCACAAGTTTTAGTGGCTCCAATTGTACAGGGTACATCTGTTAATGCAAAAAATCTCTCTCTTCCACCCATCCTCATACTTAGGCCTTTGAAGGAAGTTTTTTCTGACAGGAATCTTATTCTACTGCCATTTAATAACACTAGTCAATACCTATTGAGAAAAAAATACATTCTCACTGGCAGAAACCAAGAAAAACTTGGAGATGAGGAGGGGGAGTTGTCAGATGAGGTCTCATTTACCAAAGCAGTAGGTCTCCCTTGGCTAATTCCCAGATAGCCACATTGCACAAACAATCTGATCCTCTCATTGGTTAGGCAAGATGGAAGTGCATCACCACCTTGCAACCTGACTATTATAATCTTCAGTAACAGCTACTTCTGCTGCCTCTTCCCTTGGCCACTGGTGAGCTCTCTGCTCCCGCAGGAGTCGCCGCTCCTCTCGCCTCTTTAGCCGGTTCTTCTGATGCTCCTCTTGCTTGGAGTACTGGAAGCGCTGCAGGAACAGGTCCTTTGCGTATTCATACAGCTGCACGTCCAAGAAATTCAGCTCCTCTATCCGTTGCCGCACATCCTCGCCGATGTCCACGTTGGAGGCCCGCGTAACATTGAACTGGGTGAATGGGGAAATGAATTTCAGGTTGAATGTCCTCTCAAAGAGATACTGTGTTTTCCTCTGAAATTCCGTCAGCCCGAAGAAGGCCATGTTTTTCAGATTGTTCTTGGCGCTTTGGAGAAGAATCATATTTCTCTCGCTCTCGTTCATGAATGTCAGGTTGTAGCACCCCACCAGGCTGAGGTCTGCCAGCATGCGCACCTGGCGGTTGCTGGCCAAGTTGTAGCTACAATCCATGAATTCCTGTAAGCTGACTCCAGACCAGTCGTCTCCTTCATAACAGGTAGGCAGCTCGTCTGGTGTTGGGCTTCTTCCATCGCACATATGAAGGGAGGTTTTCCACGTCGCACCCCTCTGGACGTGTTTCCATTCACTCAAGTACCGTGACACTGGATCCCTCAGCATGGTGATGTAGTAGAAATTCCTGAAACATATAATTAAACACAGTTTTAAGATTTCAGTAGATTTTCCTATTTATTTCCCCAGTAAAACTGTTACCCAACACTGGCACCACACCCTTCACTTTTTCCAGTACAATGTAGGCACTTCACATGACTCTTTCTGAGACAGTAAAATCTTCATAAATACCGTGAATAAAATACAAGGTAAATTGGGAGGGAGATACGAAAGAAAATAAGCAGTTATCAGAGAAACAGAATTACTTTGACCTATCAACTGTTCAGTGATAGTTACTTTATACAGAAACCAATTAACTGAAGTGTGCTCCCCTCCACATTGAAGTATTAAACACCAGCAATATCAGAAACTGTGTGAAAAGTGATTGAAATAATCCAGCCACTTTGCTTCTGGACTGAGACATGCATGTCTCACAAGATGCTCAGGATGATGATCCCTACAGGACTTGGGCACAACCTAGGAAAAGCATCAGCAATTTCATGTGGATGGTGCAAGTGCTAAAAATAACACCATGTGGAAGACTGGCATGAGCTATCTGCTTAAGAAGATTATTAAGTGGGTTGGAGGGAAGATAATAAGAGACCAAAAATCCATTCATGTGACTTAATTTTAGGCAAGTGCTTGATTGAAATTATTTACAATCATGTGGTACAAAAGCATTTGTTGGTGTAGATTATTATTATTATTCAACCTCATCTGTCAAGAATATAAAAGAGACACCAAGATATATTGATTTGAAATAGTGAAAATGACCACAGAACACACATTGTCAGTTCATCTTCTTGCTTTTAAATTCAGTTTGTATATCATATTTATGGCAACCTGAAAGGGACTGCAATTAAATATGCATCAAGGAGGCTTTCACAGATCAAGGTTTTTTTTTTTACCGAGGGATGTTCTGCTCAATAATAACTCACCTGAATTGTAAGGTGATATCATAAACACAAAGCAAAACTGAAATACTTATGATTTCTCTCAGCTAGAATAACCAGAAGAAGATTCATGACTGAAATTAACACAGGATCTAGTACAAAAATAGGCTCGTGAGTTTGCATGACTCATCTTACTGCAAACTACACATTAATAAATCATGAGCCCTAAGATTTCTTAAGAAAAGTCTGATCTCAGTATTTTTTCTTCAGCCTGGAGAAGGATGAAGAGAGTAAGCAGGAAGCAGAGAAGGATGAAGGAAGTAAGCAGGAAGAAAGCTTGCTGAAGACAAGCTACCCTGTAAACAAACCAACATTTTGGGAGCATCATCTCATACGAGAGCTAACTCCAGTAAAATGAAAAATATCAAAATTTGTAACAACCTCCAAGAAAATTACTTTGCTTTTGCAGGTATCACCTACTTCCTGCCGCTAAAGATTCACCATCTCCATGAACCTTAGGTTAACCATAAAAATATTTATTTCCCCACATACTGCTAAATATGCAGATATATTTCCCAGTGCAGGCAAAGCAAAGGGAAACAGGTCTGAGTGCTTCATTCTTATTCATTCTGAATTTTCCACCTACAGGTCCTGTAATATATTTTCCAGAATAAGGTTATGAGACCAAACTATGGACTATGTTGTGCTGCAGGGTAATTTCCTGAGCTTCTATCTAATGGAAATTGCTGTTTCAAGACTTATTTCACAACAGAAGCTTTATTGGTGGAAGGATTTAAACTTGGGAGTGTCATGGATGTATTTTCACTATCACTTGTACTGTAAGCCATGATTTCTGTCAGCATCAGATGATACTTTGAAGGATGATATTTCCAGAATCATTTGTAGCTTGGGTCTTCTCACTGCTGCTCACACATGGCCAAACTCCACGTCAGCTGTTTTGGTCCCCTTCAGTTACTTACACAGCCCACATCGACAGGGGACCCAAGAAGCACACAACCTTTCATAGACAGGTATTTCTAAAATCCTTCTTTTGCTGAAGAGCAAGAAATCTTCCTATGTGCTCTGAAGTATAGTTCCACTATGAAAAAGCAGTTTTGGGGCACTTCAGGCACAGCATTCTCTTCTCAGATTGGATGCTCATCTCATCTTGGCTCTACACTGCATGTATAAGAGCACATTAAGAACTGCTTTCCATTTTACAGGGAAAAAAGGGGATGCATTTCACAAGTGCTGTGCAGATAAAACAGCTCAACTTTCAAACACCCATCAACTCTGAGCATAAGAAGCTGTGGTTGCAACATCCACCAGGCACTGATAGGGTTGTGAACAAAAATGGCTGAGACCCCAAGGGAGCAGAGATGAAAAAAAGTGGACAAGGACTGGCAATCTTTGCAAACATCTGCATCAACAAAAATGGGGTATTAGCTTAGTCCTTGTATTGCTGCTCTTCCTATCTTCAGGTAATTTTGGATGTTAATATGTGGTAACAGACAGATTTAAAAATTGCTCTAGACAATTATTTATACCTCTAATAATAGTTCTGTCTTTCATCTCCCATCTCCAGCAGTCCCAGTCAAGTATGACTCAGGGCAACAACAATTAACAAAAATACCTCCTTTGCATCAATCATTTCCATTTCATCCCTGGATATGTAAATGTGTTTGATGTGCAATAAACAGGAGTACAAAGCAAATGCATGGAAATGAGAACGGCACATCTTTGCGTAACATCCGCAGCTTCCCTTCTGCATGCTGGGCCAGAAACCTTCGTCAGCCTGCTGCTGCTCCTCCTTGTGACTACCTGACTTCTGCAGCTGTTTTCACTGCCCAGATAAATCTGCTGCTGGTTTCTGCAGCTTCCAGAGAGTTGCCTTTTTCTGTTATCCACTGAATGGCTTCTTCATCTGGCTGACAACCTATAAAAGCAGCTTGACGTTCATTTAGTTTCTGAGGGGCTGATAACTTATGCCGCAGTTTACAACCTTCTGATTAACCTTCTGGCTGTGACCTTTTTAATCAATCTGAGGTTAGAAGATCTTAAGATTTCCTCCACCTAATCCTGGACACTGTCCAGATGACACTGTTATATGCCACCCCTGGACTGGGGGTATGCTGCACTGAACTTGTGCACAAAGTTTTCCTTCAGGGAAAAGGGTGTCACGTCTCTAGAATAATGATACAAGTAAACATACAAAGGCCATGAGCATTTGTTTCAGCTGGATAACTATATAAATTATAAAATTATCTTAGGAAATTGTTTTCAAATTTTTTTCAAATGTTGACATTTATGGAATAACTATAGAAGCATTTTGGAGCCCTCAGTGCCTCATATACAAGCATTCGATCACACTGGGAATAGCCAAGGAGTCAGCTCTTAAAGACAAGAAGAAGGCTGTAAGAATATGAAACAGGATATGGCCTTTCTTCACTGTTCAGTAAAACAGCATAAAGGTAGCTAAATACTGAATATGCCTGAGCCACTCTGAATACCAATGTGCACTTGGCTCTCATTGGTGTAAATGACTCTCTTGCATCACCCATGCTCACGTGGCTGTGTTGTGCTCCATGACTACCCACTGTGGGAAATACTGAGCAAATAATTAAGTAATGACTTCTGTTACCCTGTTTGTCAAAGCAAACTCATCACAGACATCTTGGCTTCATTTTAATAGACTTGCATCATTGATTACTGAAACTACTGTCACAGACACACTCAGTGCTTAAAGGGTAGCCAAAAAGAATATGCTGGTATGTCAGGGAGAAGATATTCCAAAGAAAATATTCCAAATTAATTAAAACTCATGCAAGTTATATCTATATACTATATTTATGTAATCAATATCTGTATCAGCATGTGCATGTGTTTGTATGTAAAAAATCACACTGAAATCAGGCCACAATCTGCATTTGTCAATGACAGAAAAATGCAAATGCATAACTGTGTGTTTGCCAATGTGTCTTGTGACTGTTTCTATGAACACATGGACATGTAAGAACAGTCCAGATATCATTTCAAACACCACCCCACTAGTCACAGCATTAGCTCCTTCTGAAAGGAAATTTTATGCAGCTTCCCCAGATGAAGCAATCTCCTTTTGAGCATGATGTACTGAAACTAATGGATTATTGACATTGTCACTGTGGGATACTTGATTTTTTGGACAGGTGATGGTCACAGCAAGGGCCTGATGATCCATGCAAGGGCTCAAACAACCACCAGTTTGAAGTGTGGGCTGCACACTGCTGTTTACCATAGAATTATAAAGTACCTGGAAATTCCTAAGGCTCTAGTCCTACTTGCATGAAATCCAATCTCTTCATTAGCATTAGGCAAAGAAAACCTTTAATTAATAGAACAGATAAAACTAGCTTCTAGTTATAACCTAAGAACATGTATTTCTTCCACATTATAAGGTATTTTAATATAAATACTCTAATCTTACATTAATCCTTCAGTAGTATTGCATTAATTCTTCAGTAGTACAGTTTAGAAATTAATTTCAGAGGAGCAGAGTCTGCTATAAGCAGAGGTGATCCCAAACCAGGGAATTTTGCCTCTTCTATCGCCATGGAACAGATGTCCCAGCTGAGAGAGATTTAGTAAAATACGTGAAGGATCACCACACACTGTGAACAGAAACATCCTATAGGGTCTCCTGGGGAAGAAGGATGAATGGCATCTTCATAAAAGAAGAACAGCATGCTCATGGCAGTGGATGCAGAGACAGAAGAGTATTTGAGAGCTCTTCTGAGATGGGGAAAAAGAGTCACCAGAGAATATTTTGGAAAACACTAGCAGACAGAAGAAAGAAAAACCAAAGTGACTGACAAATCCAGGTGCACCATAAAACCATCCACATTGTGGATCTTCCTAGTAGAAAGGAAAATAAAAGCCCTGGTCAAGTTTATGTCCCAAGTGGAGATAAGAAGTTAGTAGCTTTAATTGTGGAAGTGAGTGTGCTCCTGAGGAAAGGTATGAAATACCCACTAAAAGCCATCCTGTCAGCACATTTCTGCTACCAACAGAGGTTGTGGCAAGATGAAGACTTAAGAAGGATCAGCATTATGTGAACAAAAGCCTTATACTTCCCAGTTTTTTCCAGATTCTCACAGGCAGTAACAGAGCTAGCCCACAATCAGTAACCTCTCTTTGGGCAAAGTACTGCCAGTATGGGTAATGGTGAAAGGAAGAGGGTAAGCAAATGAAACAAAGGTAAGTATAATGTACAGCACATGTACAATTAGAATAAGAACATGCAACAGGAATGATGGAGGAAAACAGAAAGCAAAGAAACATTGTCAGGCTGATCTGAACTGGTCAAAGTCACCCCAGTGAAATGCAGATGTATCAGCTCAAGGCTGGCAGCATTTCTGTGCAGAGTATCACTGCATCCATGGTGTGCTTAATTTACAGATAAACTGCCCAAAATAACAAGAACAGACTGTATACTTATCCAGAACAATGGCACTGTAACAAAAATCTATGAAACAGTGCACAAAATATATGCATGTCCATCTGGCTGCAGGAAACACTGTACAGTTTATCCACCAAGCCAGACAGATAAACCCTAGCTGTCCCACAAACTTTTGCAAAGATGAGGTAGCATGAGCATGTAGGCTTCTTAAGCTTAGTGTCTGTCACAGGATGCTAGACACTGTGATGGGATGGTGTTCTAAGAAATCCTTTATGTAAGTTTGTGACCTTAATACTATTAGCTGTCCTTTCAGGTTTGCATGGGTTTCTTTACAAGACTATTATGGAAAGAACAGCCACCAGCATTAAAAAGTGAAGGTTTATCTACTCTTACCACATGCATCACCTGCTCAGCATGTACCAACAGCATTTAATTGGCTGTTTTCTCAGAGGATCTGAGCACTCCCCACTTCTGCAGTTTTTATCTGGGATGATGAGCACTTTACTTAAAACAATGGCTGTAATATTCTATACTCTTACTCCACATTAAAGAATAACTTAGCAGAGTGAACCCTGCCCTTGGAGCCAAAGGGTCCTTGCCTGAAGGGACCTATTCACAGAATGCAAAGTTCAGGCCAACACAAAAAAAAAGTAACCACTAACATAACTTTTTGTAATGAGGAAGAAATAACCACAGGGAACCTCCATTTCACAACTCTTTGTACCTACAAGACATCTACCAGTCATGGTATAATATCTCTTTCTAAACATGCTTATAGAGTTGGAGCATTCCCCAAAGTAAAACAAAGTTTTAAAGCAAGTTCTGCATTGTTTCATACAAATCTCCAATCCAGCAGTTAGAGAAACAGTCCATTATAGTTTTGTTGTCCTTACTGATATTTCAGTATAGCAGCGTGACAGAGGGAGGGCTGGGAGTCAGACAGCTGGGGCTGTAGTTCTGGTTCTGGTAAGAAAAGGCAGTTGCTTGGGAGGTAATTTGTGATGACACAGACTGTTACATGCAAGAGAAATGTGGTGATTGGGCACTGGGAAGCACTTCAGAAATGTGAAACCTTATATTTCCTTGCATGTTAGGAGGAATATGCCCTGTCACCGGCTTCAGTTTCTTTTACGGTCATTCACTGCTTTCATCACAAAACTCCCATTTTTTCTGTTTAGATATTGCAAGCCCTTTTTTCTTTAAAAATATCCTCTGAAATATCAGATTAAATTCTGTATCCATGCCATCAGAAAAACCTCAGGAAAGCTTTATAGCACTGGTTTGTTTGGGTTTTTTTGCACAGTTGTTGATCAGAAGATTAGTGTCCTACACCTGATTAAAGAATGACAGATAACAAGGAGTGTCTTTAGAGATCATTCACTCTTTGACATCAAACAATTTTTAACAGTAGTGATTTAAGGTAATCCAGATGGGTAGAAGAAAGGGAGTGAACCTTTGGCAACACAAATGCTACACATAAAACATTAGGAATTTTTCCACCTAAAGAGTCCAATTTTCCTTGATGTGAAGCTAGAGCAAATTCAATAATGGCATAGAGCTATGCAAAGATATGAGAAGAATGAGATATTAGGTAAGCTATTTTAACATAGCACTGGTTCACAGATTCATATAATACAGAAAAAAAATGAGTTTCAAAATCCAGCACTACATCTGTACTGAAAACAATGGTAAGAACCACTTTTGTGGAGATTATATTTTTTCTTTTTCTTAAATACTTCACGAATGAAAACAATTAGCCTAGGACTATGCAAAATAACCATTTCCTTTTAAAATGCTGCCTGCTTTTAGAGTTAGGACATGTGATTTTGTACTTTTTTTAAACTAATGAATAATCATGACAATAATAATCACATTCTTGACATCACATTGCCACATGCCCTTCAAAATTATCAGTGAAAATGTATCTTGGGACCTACTGCTGCTAAAGGATAGTGGGAGTGCTGAGAATTTTTTTCTTGACATAGGAGGATATAAATTTGTGAGGATACAGATTTTAATGACGTATTACAAAGATATGCCTAAGACATTAGGTGGAGATCAAACAGCAGCCTTTCAGCACCTAAGAAGAGCCCAGTGAGAAGATACAGCAAGGCTTTTCCCTCTTGTGCATGGAAGGATAGCTAATAAGGGACAATAGTCATAAACTGAAAAAGCTGAGAATAAAAGGAAAACCATTTTCATTATGAGAATAATTGGGCATTGGAAGGTTTTGCCATTAGCAGTTCTGCATCCTCCCTTTGGAGATTTTGAAGATTCAGCTGGACAGAGCTGTGAGAAGCCCCATCTATGCTCAGTGGTGGCCCTGCTCTGAGCAGGGGGTTGGACTTCTCCTGAAGCCACTTCCCACCCCTGAGGCTGTGGGATTCAGATGAAAGTCCGCTCTCACCAAATGTACAGTCCTGACAGACAACACATGAAACAAGAACCGACTCACCAGCTACATTATCCCCATTCTCCCTTGTTCTTTCCCAGCCACCCTATGAACAGTGCAGAGGGTTTTTAGTCTCTTTTAAGAGATTCTGTTTTGGTTTTTTTTAATATGATTTTAACTAGGGCTATAACACTCCAGATCAGCACACCCTGAATTATTAAGCAACTTCATGAGTATTTATTTCAATGGCATGTTATTCAGTATAGAGTCTCCAGAAATTGGAGAGGACAGTGCAGCTGCTACACATCCCTAAAGAAATTAATTCTGTTCACAGGTATCAAGTCTGGATCTTGAGCAGCTCCTAGGCTAATGAAATTATGTGGTTACCCATGGTTTTAATCCCAGTATTTTAGAAAATGCACATGGATAGCATATGAATATGTGTGAGCTCTCTGAGCTAATACGGGTTTTTCCTGTGTGTTGCCTTCAGGATTTAGGCATAAATTTTCAAACACAGAGCATAAAGTTGGGCATTTTACTCTATATTTAAACATGTAGGTAAGCTCAGCCTCACTGGAAGTGAGAAAAATAGAGAGTTGTATGAGCAGATATGAAGAAATTTGTTGATTTATTTAGGGAAAAAAGATCTCAGAGACATCACAGTGCCCTACCTACCCTGCCAGCACAGATAACAGCACTCAATTATCCCTTTCCTAAAGCATCCTAGCCCCTTTTAAAATATCCTTTTCATGCCATTGCTCCTACTGAAAACATCTTGTGAAGGCTGCTTCTTACAGGTAGGAACACAAGTCTTATTCCCAGACAAAACCTGGTCTACTTAGTTCCAGTTGTTCTTGAGTTGACACTGCAAATACAACAAGGAGATTATAAATGTAACATCAGAGAAGGAGAAACAGCATTTAAGCTGAAGATCAGAGAGGAATCACACCTCTCAACTTTCAATTTACAAAGCTGAACTACTTTTTATTGTCTCCTCTGATAAGAAAAATTTTAAGTGACCAAACTGCAGTCCCAAAACCTTTGGGTCATGCTTAGATCCCTTCACTGAGTTTTCTAACATCTCAAATTTTCATGCTAGCTTTTGATAGGGGGCTTAAAAAAGTAAGGAGCTACTGAGATTTATTCTGGGTTTTGATCATCATAGCAGTCCTTTCCTGGCATTGGAACTTGTACAACTTCAAAATTCACTATACATGGCTAGAATTGAGCAAATTTCACACAAGCCTTTGGAGGTGCCTTGTACAATAAACATTCCTTACTTCCACCGACAAAGTATTGTCTGATAGACCCTCACATTGCATTTTGGTTTTTATGGGGCCACTTGACTCTGGAAACTCATACTCACTGTGTCACTGGCTCAGATGGCCCCTGCCCATGGCAGGAGGGTTGAAACTTGATGGTCTTTAAAGTTCCTTCCAACCTAAGCAATTCTGTGATTCTATGAAGACTCCCCCTACCTTTTGGCTGGTAAACACTCAGCTGATAGAGGACAGCTGTTTCTGCCACCTTCAGATGCATCAACCGTGCATTTTGCACTACCAAACTTCATCTCCCCCATTTTCATGAAATCCTCAAGGTCATTAAGCAAATTCCATCAATATACTTAAGCTCTTAATGCCAACATCATTAATGGAAACATGAAATAGGGTCAGAGTTAACACTAGCCCTGTGGAAATTCATGGATAACTTTCCTTTAAGTTTCTCTTTCAGCACATCCTGTTTTGTTACCAGCTTCTTGTTCACCAGAAAAATTTTATGCTCAGCCTCATGTTTTCTGCCTTGTATAATAACTTTGCAGATGCTGGTCTATCAAACACTTTATTGAAGGTAAATTTCCATTCTGCTATCAGAGGTGGATGCTAGATATTTACATGTCACAGCCCAGAGGCTGGTGGCCCCAGCTTTGGTGCACGTGAGAACACAGAGGTTGGTTGAGATGGAGAAATGACAGTTTGTTTCAGAGTGAAGTGATCTGGAATAGAAATGTGTAGACAAAGAGATTTAATGGAAAAACAAACAAGCTTGATACAAATTGTAAATCATTTCTTGATGAGACACAAATCCAACGAAGTTCCCTCCGGTGATTTTTGTTCTTTGCCTAAATTATATCAAGCTCAGTTGCTCTAAGTATTCCTTAAATTGCTGAAAGGAGTGAAGGAGCAAGAACCTTGCTGAAAGAAATACAAATTCAAAATGCAATAATAATTCCAACAGTGAGAATTGCATTTTTCTATCAAGCACACACAACAACATAAAACATAAAACAACCCTTGTACCTCTAAAGAAACAGGGTGTGAGCACACAGGAGGAAATACTATTCAAAAGCAATAAATGTGTGTCTTACAAGATTCTTTAGAGATATGCAAGGCATTTGTGCTGGAAAGAATAAGAAATCTTTTGTGACAATGGAGGGATCCATTGCTCGCATCACCCCCATTCTATCTCATCACTACTGTGCACAGCTGATTGCTGTGTCTCAAAAGAACGGTGTAAATCTGAAGAACATGTGGCCTCTTTACTCAAAATTGGTTGTTTCTTTTTCTCTGCCCTTGCTATGCCACTGCACAGAAGGGAACATGAAATAAGGGTGCACTTGCACTGCTGTCCTACTCACCTCCTCCCTGAGCTGCCTCTAGCCCCAGCCTGGGGAGGAAGTTCTGAACTTGCCTTTCTCAGGAAGATGCTACGAGTACAGGGGAAATGAGTGAAGGGGATGGCCCACAGCAGAAGTGGCAGCAGAAAACAAGAGCTGGTCAGAGGAAAGAATGGTGATGAGAGACAGGGGACAAGAGAAGAGCAAACCAGAAGACAGCGCTGCACAAGGGACCTGCAGTTTGAGCTGTTCTGCCAATATAGCCTTAAAGGGTTACAGGGACCCGTTTGGGAAGACACACTTCTGAAGAATTCTGATACCTTTAGTAATGGGTAACAGCTTAGCATAACAGGATTCATAAAACATCCCTTATGCATACAGGACAAACCACAAAACCCTGCTCACAATCAGTTGCCAGTCTCTCAGCAGATGCTAATAAGGTTAGAGTCCCTGTTTCAGAAGAAGTCTCATGCCTGGACAACTGAGAACTCCTCCAGCTCCAATGCAAAAAGGCAGGGACACAGAAATCCTGCCTATTCACTAACTTAAACAACATAAGGCCCTTCATAATGGTTCTAAAGGAAAAAATCCTTACATACTTTAATGCAGAATTATGAGAGACCTGCCATCACAAGGGTCCCGGCTGCCTGCAGGAATACACTTGGTTGGTAAAATTCAGTTTCAAAGAGACTCTGAAAAAACAATTTAAATGTAGCCAGATGCTTAAGTCTTCTGACATTTACATTTCTCCAGTCAGATTTTGTTAGGTCTAAAACAAAGCAAAATTAGTTATTCTAAATTCAAGTACAATGTTTATTTTCATTTTTGAAGGAGCTATTGCTATCCCATTTTATTCTCTCGCTAGGTAACACTTGCAGCACCAGCATCACCAGCATTCCTTTGTGCCTGGCTTCACTGGAAACCAGTTTGTGCCACAAGTATAACAAGCTTCCTTCTCCAGCTGAGTTTTTTCTGGTTTCCAACTAAGAGCTCAGTAGCAAGCACTCTTTTCCAAGTCTGGGATGCTCAGATAAAAGTTCTGTTGGATTTTTCACTGCAATGCATTTTGAATCAGTACAGTATTTCTGCTCAATTAATAAAGTAATTAACAATAAAAAGGGCTCAGTAATTGAAATCCCTTTGAAAGTACACTAATTTATTCTCTCTAAGCTTTGCCTCAAATCTTTATTATTTCTGACGTCAAGTAAAATGACCATAAATTATAAATTATTATCACAAAATCCAGGCATCACAATCATTTTCTTGTCCTACATGCTGAATTTTTAAAGCCTCCCATAAGGTAAACATGACAACACAGATATAAAAGAATTTCAGGTGATTCAACTAACAAATATATTATAAGATAAGTGTTCCCTATTCATACATTGAAATAGTTCACAAAACCTAGGGAAATTACCCACTGTAAAACAAAAATGCTATTTTTTTCCTCCTAAAATTCCTCTTCTTGTAATGCAACTGTATAATTTTTCCTGTAAGCCAATAAACAAGAAGATGTCAGGGTATTTCAATTAAATACTTCCATGACAGACTGCTGACTTTCCATTTTACACTGAACTTTGTGTTTTACTAAAATACTTTATAGCATCTCAGCAAACCTAGAAATCTTTGGTATGAATATATATCTCTAAGTAAACCCAGAAATGTTTGGTACTGATAATATAACTCAAATGTAAGCAAAATTGCCGCTTTCCTTCTCCATTGATCTAATAGGTATCTTTGTACATACATAAATAAATGGACACACGTACATACATAAAATATCCACAAGGGGGCCCTCTAATATTCCACAAATCTTAGCAAAAGCTTAACTTGTTTTCCAAAAAATTGATGTCATAAAGCTTTTGTCTACAGATCCTGTGGCATCTTAGAGAAAAAAAACTCTTTACCAACTAGAAGTGACTGTGTGATAGAATTCCACACAACAAAAACCGTAGTTTGAAAGGGAATCACTTCTTATGCACAATTTCCACTATACACTTAGCATGCACAAAACTTTGATCAAGTTTTTCCAAGTTCCCTACTTGCAATACCCAGCCAAAATGAGACCTTTTACACACAGAGACACAGACACAGAACCAGATCACACTCCCATGGTGAGGCAGCCTGGTTCTGTGTTATATTGTAATTTGAAGGCAAAACCCAAAGTGAGCGACCATGTGTGATTTCAGCCCTGTAATAATGCATCCCTAGGCACCACAGTTAAAGTACATATGGTATTAAAGTTATTTGCACTCAACTCCCTGCAGATATGAAAAGCAAATTGTTTGTCATACCTTGTTGTCTGCTTTAACATTCTGAATGTCTTACAGACACTGTGTTATAAGTCCTCATCTTCTTAACTCAGCTGTAGCTCTGTGATGTTTTTATTATTTACCATACCTTTGACCTTGGAATACCTAAAAGAAATGGGACCATCTCCTTCTGACCTTAAATCTTAATTAACCAGGCTTAGTCACACATGCCAGGCTGTGGACTGCACTGCACCATCAATTGTGGATGTTATGCTTTGAGAAAGAAGCTAGTAAGATGAAATAAGTCTAAGCTTCTAAACAACTACTATGAAGTATTCCTTAATTTTCAAGAAAACTAGATAGAGATTATATAAATTCAGTCCTGCAGGTACAGCACAAACCCACCAATCTGCTAACACAGTCAAATTAATCTCTGCACCTTGATCTGCAGCACAAACTTTAAGCAAAGTTTCCATGGTTTCTCAGGGATACAGCTGTGTGATACAGTCATGTTTAACCCATGTCCATGACAGAGTTCAGGCTGCTGCAAAACTTGTGCATTCACATAAAATAAAACACCCAAGAACCTAATAGGTCTCCATAAGAATACTGGCTCAAGCAAGTCATCATGGATGCCTGTGGCTCTGTAGCTTTCCTCTGAAATGGACAAATCCTAATCAATGAAGCACATCTGTACAGTGGCAAAAAAGCACTTCCCAGTCCCTTCAGGCCATGAACTGACTACTTGAAGCATGACATTTGATTAGCCTTATTATCTCAACTCGTTTATACATAAATGTTTTCAGGGCCATGAAGCCATCCAGCCTTTATTAAAATCCAGTCACATTCTCTGAACTTATGTCCCCTTCTCTTCCTTCTCCCTTACTGCTTTTTGTCTGTAAAAACAAGGAGGAATTTTTTTTTTTTTAAAAACTTTGGTTATCATCTTCGCAATTTTATTATTGTCAAATAACCTTCTCCTCACACATTAGTGCAGCAGTCTGCTGCCATATGCAAATAGGTCAGGCTTTCCAGTCTTTCCCCACAGAGATATTTGACATTGAGACTCAACATGATCTAGCATCTTTCTGAACTAAAGGCCAGGGGAATCGTGTGTGAGACTTCATTTTCAGAAGTATTGCTCACGGAAATTAATGAACATCTGTGCAGATGCTGAATGTGAATTCAGGCAGCAGACAAAGTCTATCTGAAACTGAGCTTAAGGTCTAAGAATACCTACTAGTAAGCATGTTTGTCTTTGGATTTCTTCCCTTCCCTTTGAAGAGCCAGAGTGCTCTTCAGGTCACAAACTTTTCTTGTTCCAAAAGGAGTAGGATGATGACAGGGTTATGAAAGCTATATCAGCATTAACAAGGAGCAAAGTTGCTGATTTGTATCCTAAGCAACACAAAGACTTGAACATAAAACATTCATTAGGATTTTTTTAAGACTCCATAAAT
Organism: Parus major; assembly: GCF_001522545.3. Taxonomy (NCBI): domain Eukaryota; kingdom Metazoa; phylum Chordata; class Aves; order Passeriformes; family Paridae; genus Parus; species Parus major. The sequence continues at coordinate 39,880,922 of NC_031768.1, forward strand.
TTCTTCCTGTTTCATATGGAGTATTACTCAATGCAAGCATAGAAGCGATGCAAACAGGAAAGCAAAATTCAGGTTAAATATTATATCATCATGAATATTTTTCTACAGTTTTAATCACTTCATTCCTTTTATTCCTGTCTTTTATCTAACAGAGATTGCATAGTCTGGGTCAATCTCATTTGTGATACATATATTGAATATTACGTAATTTAACATCAATTAACACCTGTGAATTTAAAAAAGAAATCTCATCAGAATTGAGCAACTAAATATATGTATGTTACCTTCCCAGAAAAATTAGCTAAAAAAGAGAAAAGGTTGCAAACTAATCTGGGGGGGGTTTTTTTGTGTTTTTTTGTTGTTTTTTTTTTACTTTGAAGATGTTCCTTTTCAATGGGCTTTTTCTAAAGCAAAATTTTGCTTTATAATTGTATCATTTTGAATATATAACAAAACTATATATCCAAGTAGTCTCACCAAGTGCTGCTTAGCACTTGTATCCCTTCTCTCCCTCTGGAGATAGAAACCACTGTATGTTCAGGCTAAAGAACAGCCCTGCCTGGATGAAAAGTAAGTTTGCATGCACATAGACCTTTATTCATGACACTTTAATTTGCTTCATGGCCTTAATAAATACACCAGCATTAAGTATTCTCATGCAAACCCCAACTCTAAAAATAACTCGCTTCTGACATTCTTTCATGTTGTTTCCAGTTACACTGCTTTTACTACAAGGAGAAGTAAATTAGTACAGGCTGGGTTTTATCATTGAAATCCTATGCTTCCTAGCTCCTCTCTCATTCTTTGGCACCACTTTGTTTCTTTTTTCCTCTGTTTCTTCTCTTCATTTTCCCTCATTACTTGTGTCCTCACACAGCAGTAGCATTACTTCATGCCTGCTGGAGCTGCAGAGGAAGCAGAGCATTTCCATGTACCACAGACTGTTGGGCTGATACAGAAGAAATTCAGCTCTCTCCTAGCCAAGTTTAAGCCCATTTGCTCCTGCACCAAGTTTCTCTATAGAGGGAGCTGTCTGCAGGGAAAATATGTGTGTGAATGGGATGGTGTCACTCAGAGCCCTTGTCAGCCCCAGAGCTGCGGTGCTGCTTGTTGGGGTGGGCACAGGGGCTGTGCAGCTGGCTCAGGAGGGCAGGCTGAAGGCTGGAGCATGGGGGACAGCTCTCACCTGGAGCTGTGTTGGTTTAGGTATGTGGCTGCTTCTCCACAGGCCATTTTCACGGTGCTGCTCTCATCTGTGTCCTTTGTCTACATGCTAACTTTTTTTAACTGAGATTTTTTAATTTTAGCTCACTGAAACTGAAACTGCCTTATTTTTGCATCCCAGGCTCACAGACTCTCTGAGGGCTCAGTTTAGATCCCTGTGCATTAGGTATATTACTGTTAGTTCAGGCTTTCTTAACAAATCTGAGAGCCAAAGATTATTTTGAAAACCTTGGTATGCAGTCTTCTCCCTTCTGCAGGTTTACCCCTGTTATTTAGAGTTATATATTGGCATAACCCTATCATTCAGCATATGGCATGTGGCATCGGTGTAACTTTCAACGCCAGATATCCTAAGGCAGTTATAATATCATAGTACTGCAATTGGACTTTATTATTTTAACCTAGTCTGGATTTATCTTTGCTTCCTAAAAAGGCTTTAAGACAATCATGTTCTATAAAAAGAGCTGAATTAAAAATAAGATATTAAAAAGGTGTTGAAGTAGCTACCTGACATGGTAGATAAACCCATCAACAGCTATCAAATACAGAGAAATCACCAATAAGCAAGAAATTCTCAAGTTTTGAATTTTTCAACCAGGGGAGAATATTCAGGGGTATCATCATTACATGTTTACCTTGTTCTTGTTCTCCTTGGACTCTCCATATTTGTAGGCAAGGTCCTTTAGGTTAGATGGACCTTTGGTCTGACTCAGCTTAGCCATCCCTGTGCCACTTGAAGCCACCCACATAATCGTACTTTTTTTCCCTCTGACATTGATGAGAGAAGTATCTCATGTTGATGAGTTAAGTCAAAGAAAAAAAAAATTTAAAAATCTGTACTGTTTTAGTCATATGCATAAGGAAGAATCTGGATGTCACGCTTGCCATAGAAAATGTTCTCTCACCTTCAATAAGAAATCTGTTTTCTGTTTTCTTAAAAATGGACGTGGGTGTTACAAATGGCAGTTCTTTACCACTTTTAAAAATGAACGCTTTCCATTCATTTAAGAAGAGACTATCAGAAAATATATTATTACCAAGGGTTGGTAGGAGGCAACATCAAACAGCATGACAGCTCTGAAAGAGAAACGAACCATGGAAAGAGACTGAATGCAGGGAGCGACCGCTGAGCTTCAGCACAGCAGACAGGAGCATCCCATGGAGGCCATGGCACAGAATGGCAGCTGAGATCTTCAGGTAGGCTGGGAAGTGGCTCAGCCCCTCCTGACTACTCTGCCACTGCTCCACTCCAGGTCTGCATGTTGCTATGTGGCCTGGCACTGCAGATATGACCCATGGCAAACCTGGGCAACATGTAAATACCAAACCTCCACTGGTTTTATGTGTTCATGTGTGCTATCTGATGGACACAGATGCAGAACAAAATAGCCTGCTATGGCACAAAACCAATTTGCTGACTCCTTCTGAACAGCTTGAATTGGCAAGTGGTTTTATGTCAGAAGAGCAATCTGCATCATTGTTCAACCCAGCTTTTGAGCACATACTAAGATATCGAAAGCCAGTTCAACTGTATGGTCAAAGCAAAAAAAAAAACCAACTGTGGCCTTCGTACCTAACCTGTTACAGCCATGCAGGAGTAATTCTGGATTTATGAGTGTGCAAACACACCAGGATGATCTGTTTCCTTTTCCTGCGCTGGGCACTTCTGTGTCTGTACCAACTTAACTGAACCTCTGCAAGTCTCTCCACATAATACACATTTCTTTGTGTCACTATGCTACAACTATATGGATGAAAGTAAATGACACAACTAAAATATTACATTCCTTAAATGTTGAATATCACACATAAAATTCAAGGAGTACAACATATTTAATTACTAAAGCATATCAATTCCACAAGACAAGTAATGTATAAAAGCCTCTGTTTACAAGGTGAAATATTGTCTAGGGAGTTGGAAAATGCCAGAAAGAATATTATTTGTGCAGCTTTTATTTTGCCACTTATTTTATATTACCCGACTTATTTGCGATAAAAATTATTATTTTTCCATAGAACCCCTGCTTTGTACAGTGCACTGAACAGGCAGTGCTCAGTGAGATGCCTGTTCAATATTTCTTTTTATCATCATCTGAAAGCCCATAGTTCAGTGTTTTATTTGCAGCAGATTGCACAGGCTCTGCTCAGGCACAGAATATCGCATCTCCTCATTGCTTTTACTATCACAATCATCCTTGCACATGTACTTAATTTCTTTTTGATTAGTATTTCCTACAACTCCTATTACAGTCATATCCTTGCACTTTTGCGCACCAAATCTTGATTTCTTTTGGGTCAAAAGGAAACATAACCAAAGACCAGGGACAAATTCCTTCCTTGAAGAGACAGGAGGTACACAGCTGCAATAATCTCATGAGCAATGGGAGAGGCAAGCTTGAGTCTCTTAGGCTATAGAAGAAAATAAAGAAACATCCCTCAGTTCCTATACACCATGACCAGCTTTTGGCAAAAGCAGGCCCGACTGCAATTTGGTGTGGCGCTCACATCTGCAGATACCGTGGGTGCCACAAGGATCCTGAAGGAAGGTGTTTCCCACTTGTGCTCCCCAGGAGGGACCCATGGGGCTTCTCAGACTCTCCAAAGCAAGCAACAGTAATGCACATGCACAGAGACTCCTCAGACACCTTACAAATCACAGCTATGGCTTCCAGTGACAGAATCGAGCAAGGTTTTGAGTATGAGATTCTCCAACTTGGTACTCACTCCTTATGGCTTGGAGCCTCAGATGACCTCATTAATACCATTAACTTTGTAAATGAGGCCACCCCTTCTCTGTTTCATCTGGAATTCTGAACTGGAACAATACTTTAAAATATCAGCATCTTGAAGATTTAGTAATTCATCTACCTTAGAGTCTTCTTGTGTATACCCATTTCAACTGTGCGTGGCGCAGGACAATGGAATGGTGGTTGTTTTGAAAACCATTATTACTACACATTCCACTTCCAACAGAGATTGAATTCAACAGATAATTCAACAGACATTCTGTGGATATTTCATGGACATTTTGCAGGGGTGGTATATGACAATGTGCTCAGCACATAAAGTGGGGGAGAGAGGAAGGAAGAGGCATTTGGAGTGATGTTGTTTGTCTTCCCATGTCACCCTTACATATGATGGGGCCCTGCTCTCCTGGAGATGGCTGAACCTGGAGAGCAGTGAATTAATTCTTTGTTTTGTTTTGCTTGTTTGCATGCCCTTTTTATCTTTATCTCAACCTATGGGTTCTCTTGCTTCTACCTTTCTGATTTTCTCCCTGAGCCCACTGGTGGGGCAGTGAGTGAGCAGCTGCCTGGGGCCTGGTTGATCACTGGGGTTAAACCATTACACTCTCTCACTTTTTGTTTGGAAATGGCTCTCATATTCTTCATGGTGTCTTTCAGGCAGTACAAATCTTAATGAAGAAATGACTGACATTAATAAGGCAGTAATGTGTTTACATAGCTACCACTTAGTGGCAGATGCTCAGAATAACTAAGACGCAGGTAATGGACAATTAACAGAAAGATGATTTGGTTTTGTCCACCTATTTCTCATGAAGAAATACATTCCTGAGTGCAAAAACTGACTCCAAATAGTTGATAAGGGAAAAAAATATCTAATACACAAGGAATATTTGATACACCCATAAATAATACAACGTTTTCCTTTTTTTAATCCAGCGGACATATGGATGAAATAGGTATTGTCAGTCAGCCAACAAGTAACATTAATATCCTTTAAAAATGTACTTCTAGGCTACACAGAAAACTTAATTTAAAATTCTGCTTAGCACTTCATACTCACTAATGGGCACAACTTCACAGACAAAGTTTCTTGAAGACAAAAATAACAGCTCAATTAGATGGGGACCAGTTGGCCATCTTGTCACCATTACCACCTTGTACAAAGTTAAAGGCGTGTCTATGCACTTTGCAGAACAAGGACAGCCTTTAACTGCCTTGCTGAACCAGGACATCAATTATTTGTGATCATTAAAAAAGGTATTATCTAATTCATTATGTAGTGAGACAATTGTTAGCACAGTAAATTAGCTGGATGATAGGTGGACTATACATGCTAGGAATTAAAGCAATTACAGTGTTATTTTCTCTGACAGGGGTTTATTCACTCAAAGTGCAAGTAAATGACATAAATATGAATAAACAAATAATTGTCACAGTCGTATTTAAATTCTGGAGATGTTTTGCATTGATCTGAGTTTGAAATGTGGCTGCTACAGGCCTCAAAAATCTGTAAGAATGGGACCTTATCCCTCACAGGAGAAACACAGGTTACAGAAGACCTACTTCTGTCCAAACACCTGCAAAAGCCCAGGCTGAAATGCAGAGGTGAAAGGATGGGTAACCCCAGTGAGGCACTCTGTTTGTGACCCATCTGTGCAAGGATAAACCAGGAGAGGGCAAGCCAGCACCCTTTCAAGAAGATAGATGTCTTCAGTTTAATTTTTCAGATAAAATTAGTATTTTTGATCTTGAAAATACTGAAACAAGTCCAAAATAAAATCATGTGACTCTAAGGAATACAGTATCAATGATTATATATAAGATTATGTCTGATTATATTCTTCTTTTCAATGACTGGAGATATCTCTTTTTTCAGGCAGTCAAATTTTTGGACATTCTTTGGACCAGAAAGGCCTTTGAAGACCATAGGATAGTACTGAACTCTTGAAATTCACTTTCTTTCTTGAACTCCAGTAGATTGAAATACAGATTTTGGTGAGATCTCTTCTGACATCTACAGATTCTGTTGGTCAAAGTTCCTCTCACTTTTCCCAGTTGTGAGCTCAGAATTACCATGCCAGTGCTTGGCTGTGAACCATTGAAATGCCTGATCTCTGTAAATGGTTTTTGCTTTAAATGTCCTTGCTCTGGAATCTTGTGAGTGCACTCTGCCAGTGCACTACTGAGTAGCACAGATCTCTATGGCTTGAGAACAACTGTATCCAGTCTCCCTTACTCTTTTGACATTTTAATTTCATTTAATTATGTGGATAAAAAGCTTCCTTTGGGGAGTCTGGCACTGGGAGTAGAAACCAGGTACCATACATTCGAACACAGATATTCTTTATCTCTTATGTCTTAAATGTCAGCCTCCCCTATTTCTAATCTATATTACAGGATGAAAATGGTTAGTGTAAACACATTCAAAGCGTCATCAATTTAACACTCAGCCTTTTGACTTCTGTTGACACCTACTCCTTCTCACAGGACGTCTAAGGTAAGACCTACTCAACCTGCTGTCAGTCATTGTGAAATTCTGAATCTCAGGCAGTTCTTCAGCAAGCAGAGAAAGGCAGGTACTTTCAGAGATGATCTATCCCCTCCTAAGACAACTGTCTTCAAGACATGAAATGAGTGTGTTTCTGAAGGTGTGTTCCAGTTGAGCTTTACACAGTTATATTCACTTTTGCTGGCAACCCCCTGCCACATCCACCATCACAATTCTTGATGTCAGTGAGCTCAGATCAAATGCAACTCAGTGACTGGCAGTCAGTACACAGAATAATTCCTGCACGTAGGAGATGCTTCTTTCCTTACAGCAATTGGTGAACAACATGGCAACCAGTCATAGTCTTTGATGGCCAGCTGGAAAGACATTTTCCCCAGGTAACATATATTATATGACTGGAAAAATTACTCAGTTGCGTCATTCCTTTTACAAAACGTTGACTTTTAGAAGATGTCTCTCTGAGTGCTACTTGTGGTGGGTCATTGTTGGACTGAGTTCCCCAGCTTTATCAGTGTGGCTGCACGGCAGTCCACTGAACCACTGGTTTATTGCCTTATCATTTAAAATAAATGACGACCCAATTAATTTTTCAAACTTTTGTGTCAGAGCTTTTGCCAAGACCTGCTCATGGCTGTCACTTGGCAGAGGACATTACGATGCCGTTTGGCATGTGCTTGGTAGGTGTGGAGTTACTCAGCTCCTTCTGCTTCCAATAAGAACAAATAACATTGAGGGGTTCCCTTGAGAAATGCAGTACTAGGTTGCCTGGGCTTGGGGCTTGATGAGTGATAGCAATTTTGTCCATAAATTGTCAGCTCAGACTCCATGAGTTTTATGAACAGGATGGGAATCTGGCTTTTAAATGGGCATCTAAGATCCCAGTAGAAGGTGACTTGCTTCTTGCACAGTAGAAAATTGCAGGGATTTCAGTTACCACACTTCAGGTATTAAAGGACTGCAATCAATTATACAAAATGCTGTAAAATATAATATTGTCCCAAAAAACCATGAAAGAAAAGCTAACATTTTTTGGCTGTTGACATGGTAATACAGACTGATAATTAAACAATAGGGAAAAAAATATAAATTAACACCAAGTCTGGAAATAGTGCAAGGAGCAATTCATAACGGGTGCTATTTTGATCAATGTTATTGGATGCATGGTATCCAGTATAATATACGATGATTAAATGCTTTAAGAGAAAGGATAGCAAGTGCACTAACTATGACAATGACAGTAACTTGGAAGATACTAGTTAACTTCATGAAAACAATATAAAGATTCTGGAAAGAATTTAGTAAAAAAAAAGTATAGAAATTCATGCAGAAAAATATATTCTTAAACAAGTATTTTATGGGATGGAAACATTTTAGACCTTAAAAATATCAAGGTTGGATAGGGCCCTTAGCAACCTGACCTAGTGTATGGTATCCCTGCATTCCTGCTTATGGCAGCAAGGTTGAAACTTTATGATCTTTAGAGGAATCCTTGCAACTGAAACCATTCCATGATGATTCTTTGCATATGGAATAATATGAGAAGTGCTTTTTACACTTATATTTGGACAAAAAATGGGAAATTTGTCACTTCACGCCCAGAAATATCCCATTGTATGGTACGACTTTTCTCACTTGAGCATATTAATGTCTCAATTAATAACAACATTTTGGGATAGGAAAAAATACAAAAAAAATTGAGGGTATGACAGCAAAGTTTTGACAGGACAAGAATAAATATATGTAGCTGGTCTACATTAACTCTTGCTTCTTGAATTTTGAAGACAATGAAATTCAACTACTGCAGTTTTTTCAGGACCATGTCCAGTTGGGTTTTTAGTGAATGTCTCTGCAGATGAAGACTCCACAACCTCCCCGGGCAGCCTGTGCCGGTGCTGGGTTACTCACAGTGAAAAAGTGTTTCTTGATGTTCAGGAAACACCTCCTGTATTTCAGTTTGTGCCCATTGCCTCTGGTCCTGTTCCTGGGCAACACAGAGCAGAGCCTGTCTCTGTCCTCTTTGCATCCTCCCCAGGCTCCATCCTCTTTGCTTCCTCCCTTTGGGTATCGAACACATTGGAAAAATCACTCCTGAGTCTTCACTGATCCAAGGCCAAACAGTCTCATCTCCCTCAGCTTCTCCTTATACACCCAGTACTCCGTAACTTATCAACTGACTAACTTAATCATCTTAGTGATCCTTCACTAAACTTGCTCCAGTATTCCCATGTCTTATCCTGGGGTGCTCAGAGCTGGATACACCATCCCACCACAGATGTGGTCCCACTGGTGCTGAGCAGAGGGGAAGAAGCACCCTTCTCAATGTCAGTGGTTGTGGAACGGGATCCCTTAAAAATGACGCAATTTAAAACTTTATAATTGAAAGCACACCAACAAAGCAGCGAAAGAAATCAATTAGGGAGAAGTAAATGCTTAAAAAGTAAGGAAAGACATGACAATAATTTATAACCCTTGTAAATTGAACAGAAAAAAAAAGATACCTGGATGGTGGCAGCAGTATTAGCTCTGAGAAATTATGGCAACTGCGCCAAATTAAGCCACTTGGATTTGTATTAAGCATAACCAGATCTAAGCACGGGGAATAAATGCTGGCAACAGCAGAGGGAAAAACAATGTTAGAAAATGCAATATGTCTCTTCCATTTTTAACTTCTAGGAACATGTGTTGCTTCCTTTCTGAATGCTAGCAGATGTCAGCACCCCGCAGACTGATTTCTCAGTGGAGGAGAAATCAGAGTGGATATACTCTAAACGCAAATTGAGTAATTTACATTTAGACACTCATCCTGGAGCGGAGATTGTCATAAATAACACACAGGCGATCCCTTCTTTCAAGACACTCAGCCAAACACCAGTGCCCTGTTCCCAGGGAGCAACTTCAATCAAAGATATCGGCCGAAAGCAAACTCTGTGGCCTCTCACACAGCGATGGCCTCATCAGAAAGGTGTATTAAAATGTCAGCAGGAAAGAGATGCCAATCTCTGCCGTTCCTAGCACACAATGACATTTTGAAAGCAGTGCCACCTGGTGACACCTGCCAAACAACACTCTGCTGCTCAGCGGAGCATACACTGCCTCAGAAATACCTCAAAGCAGGATTTGGAACTGAATGAAACTAAAAAGAAGAAGAAGAAGAAAAAAGTGTCTTTTTTATTTATTTCCTTCTATAATTCCTTGTCAAGTTTCCGCATGCAAGAATCTTTTCTCTTTTTCTGAATAGCGGTGAGAGTAGGCGATGGTTTAATCACTGGCATCAGTTCCTGCCTGCTGGCACTGTAATTTATCTCAGCAGAGTGCAGCCCTCCTCTGTGATAAGCTGCCGTGCTACCACAGGTTATGAATCCCCTCGCTAACAGTGAGCCTGACCCATAGCCAACAGTACTGGGCTTGGCACAGAGCAGGTTCTGAAGCCCAGTGAAGCTGATGCCGGAGTGATCACACAGCCTTCAAATGCTGCAAACACCCAACACAATCTGGAGCAACATCTCCTCCTCACAAGGCTAACGCAACAGCTTTGTTATGCTGGCCACCATGAGAGCCAGCCTGCTGCATCAGGAATGGGCCCCAGACAAATCTGTACATTGGGGTTTAGTTAGAGAAGGCGAGTCAGCTTTCTTTTGGTTCAGATACTACTGTCTCAGAGGAAATCCCACCCTCACTCACTGTACTCTTCCCTCTCTCTACAACACCTCTTCTTTTTTTCAGTTTCAGTTCCACACCAAACTGTAAACTGTAGGTATAAGGGAGCCAAGAACCGGCAGGCTGAGAGGCAAGCCAAAGCAATACCTTCTCCTTAAGCATCTCAAAATATGGCAGGGCTGTTACACAAAGCAAAAAACTATTGCTTTAAACTGTCATACCCTTCAGCTGCTGAAAACATAGTCTTTTATCTGCCCTCTGGATCTATTTTTACCTGCCTATTCCCAAGTACCAAAATTCAGCCAGCAAAGAGAAATATGTTGCTGCTGAAGGTCTGTGCAACTCTAATTCCCCTTAGGTCTTGCTATGCATGCCATCTTCAGTGTCCACTGCATGACTGACATTAATTACTTCAATCACAGCATGTACACTAGCTCTGTAGAAAAGGAAAAGGATTAAAGCAGGAGCAAGTGGAGGAAATTTTCTGTGGGAGGATGCAATACCTCTAGACTCAACAGCAACCTCTGCTGGTGCAGTGTGTGCTGCTAAAACCGATGCCCATGCTATGACCTACCCCGACACTTGTATGCATCCAAACCATCACAGTGTTTGAATCTAAAGAACAGATACATCATGCCATCCATCCAAGTAGGAATGAAAAGAAAAGAAGCTTGCTAAATGCTTTGCATTGAAGGGTTATTTTTCTTCCTCTCCTCACTTGCAAATCAAAAGACTTGATCACAAAAATATTAGGAGCAGTCTCTGAAACATGGAACACCCAGTACACAGGCAAACAATAAAAACATCAGAAAGGAAAATCACTCATCAAACTTCCCTCAGACTTCTGGGTGTTTTTTGAGAAACAACTGTTCATTGAATTGGATATGGGAGGTGGTTTGATATATTTAATCATCTAATTGCTGAAGATGAGGGCAAGCCAAGAGAAGCCAAAGCACTATCATGAGAAGTTCAAAGCTCTTTAGCCATTTTCTTGTTTCTCTTTAAAATGAGTATTTTTCCTCCTATTTAAAGAGCTATTAAAACAAAGAGAGAGCTAGTGTCAATTCAAGCTCTGGATCTAAATATTTTAAAAGGCAAGCAATAACACTAAAAATATCTGGATGCATATATTCCACCATGAGTCATTATATTTTAATATTTCGGCGTCTGGCAAATCACTGTATGCATCACTATCTACCCTGTGAGATAATTAAGTTTAAAAGTCATAACAAATGTAAAATAACACATAATGAAACAATCTAAAAGCAATGCATTCACATTTTCCTTAGAATATTTTCTGATTACCCTCTTGTAAATTGTCAGCTACCCAGTGATAGTAAAATTGTTTGAATAATTTTTAAAGAAAAATCAAACACATTAACTTTTAATAATATTTTATGAGACTCATAATTCTTTGGGATGTAATAACCTCTTATCCTACTGCGATTAGTCACTGGGATCCATCATGCTGGTCCCCTGGCTACTCAAGACAATCTAAATTTTGAGTAATACTGGAAAAGGTAATAGAGATCCAAAATTAATATGATCCTTTCTGCTTGTAATGTTATCCTTAATGGAAGCGGGTTTTTTATAAGAATTAAAATTTATCAAAGAGAAAATTGCGAAGATCCAGAAGATGACATAATTTGTAGGAGATAACACTGTGATGGGGCTCTGGTACAAGGATTTAATTATTATCTTGAATAACCTCTAATGACAGTTATCTGAAACGACACTAGACACTGAAACTCCCTACTGTCAAGGCCAGCAGCAAGAGGCAGTAAATCCCTCAACTTGATGGAGTGCAGGGAAATCTCACATTACCTTTAGCCAGTCTACAGCTTGCCAAGCCCACCATCCCAGGCTGTGGGTGGTACTCTGTGTCTCCCAGAAAACCACCATATCCCTCTTGCATTCTTGTCATTGGAACTGTTTGCAGCTGTGCTTGTCAATTTAATGCCTTGGCTAATTTCACCCCAAAATAATGTTTGTTTTCATAAATCTATTCTCCATGGTAAAACAGCTCACGCTTGAGTGTCTCAAACGCTAGCCTATTAATGGGAGACAGGATGGCAAGAGTAGATGTCCTATTGAAAATTAGCACACTCTCCAATTGCCTGCGTTAGTCCTGCCTGTCGGTAAGTGGTGATTAACACCCCGCTGGCTGCAGCTGTACTTCTCAATATAGCTTCTCTGAGTAGGAGGATGCACAGAGAGTACCTCATTACTATGTCTTTAAAGCTGTAAAGCAAGGAATAATGCAAAATAAATCCTTTAAACTAAAGGTCATAGACTAGAATATGTTGGCACGAACACCTGCTCGCTCTTTTTAAAGAAAAAAATCACAAAGGCAAGTGATTTATCTACTTTTATTTCGTTCCCTTTCATTGCAGGTATGCAGAGGCCACACAACTGGATGTTAATAATTCTCAGCCACAGCAGTATGTTTTTATATAATGCCAGAAGAAAAGCTTAGGAGCTTAGCTAACAGGCTGCCTTGCCGGCTGAGACAGTAGAGCTGGCATTAGCTATTTCTTCTCCTTGCCCCAAGCTTTTTGTTCACTGCAGACTGCAGGAGAACAAACCAGTCATCCTGTTCCCTCCACGCTTCCAACACTGAAAACTTTGTTCCAGTTCAAGCCCACTTTGTGTGCACATTCAATATGTTAACAGATAGGTAAAACCTGGCTGCATTGCTAAGCTACAAATCCCAATAACTGCAGACTTATATGAGAGAAAATTACTGCCCAACAATGTAGAGAAATCTGCAGGGTCACCTGCTCAATAGATTTTGGTCTCCTTGTGGATAATGCTTCTGACCAGGGAGGATGTTGATGGCTCCATTTAATCTTTATCTTTTGCTGTCACTCACACAAGCTCAGAGGCCGTGCAGTCACACAGACAAGGGCAGGTGACACTGCCAGTGTAAAATCTAACAGCGCTTTGGTGTGCCATTGCCAGACACACCCTGGGCTCTGTAGGGTGCTGCAGGAGAAGGTCCAGCCCCAGCACGTGGAGGGGGCATTGCCAGGCTGAGAGCAGGAACCCAGTCCTTTTCCAGGAGAACCCAGCACTCCTTGGAAAATCTAGTCCCACATATGAGCACAGTGAATGTAACTAAAAATACAGCCACAAATGAGTTAGGAAGACTCTATTTGCCCTATTACCAGCTGTGGGCATGCTGAAATGGATGCAGTTTCCACCACCACTCCATCTGTCACAGAGGTGAAAATCAGCCTTGGGCAGATGTCAATGAAGAAAAATAAAAAGAAGCAAGAAAATATGACTCTTGCTGGTGAAAGAGGTACAGGCTGATTTAGAAGTACTTGAATGGGAAAGGTTTTTATGCAACTGAGCTATTGCAAAGCAAAGCAATGTGATCCCATCTCCCACTGTTTCATTAACTGAGCACAGCACCCCTTCAGATCACAAATGCACAGTCAGGCAATAATTTTCTCTAATATACATCTGCAGTTACTAGTTTTGTAGCTTAGCAATACAGACTTTTTTACCTGTCATTTTATGGACTGAAAGTGAGCACAAATAGACACACATGCAGACTCAACTGTCTCCAGAAAACACCAGCTCTCACTGCAGAGAATTACCCTCCCAGGTGCAGGGTTCACCCATGTCCAGCCTGGCCAAGTAGACTGAAGACAACCCTTTCAGGAGGAGAACTGGGAAAACATTCACTTTTTGTTTCAGTGACTGAAAGAAACAGTATGATGGAGACTGAGCAGGAGCTCTGAGAGCTCTGCAGAGCAGTGTGGTGATGTTTTAAGTCCTGGCTTTAATACTGCACTATTTAGAAGGTGAGGACAAATTTTCTCTGCTTCCCTGTTTCTTGCTGCTCAACCAAAAAAGCTATCCATGATAATAGTCCTGACAGCCTCTGTGATCAACCTGCATCTACTTTCTACTCCAAAACACTTTTATTATAATTTCATAAACTTTCATGTTCCTTTAAAATTCACAAAGCATTGCTGAACATAGACCCTGTGCCTTCTGTTTGTTTCTGAGCTGGCTTGTTCAGAAAGCAGGCACAGGGAGTCCTGCTGGGACTAGGGATTATCCTTTGTAAGATCTTGGTTTGAATACTTCCACTGAGATGAAAGCTCTCCTTTCCACAGCAAAGGAAAAAAAACATCCTGCTGGACCCTGCAAGACCAGCTTCTTCCATCTCCCAAAGTTCCATGGTACTGCATGAAGAATAGCCAGCAAAAGTCAAATCCAAGTAAGACTCTGGTATGGGCTGAAAGAAAATTGGCAGTACTTTCAAGAATTCAAAGCTCTTGTGGAATTTGGAAGCTGCCTGTGGGACACCACCCCATAATTCAGTTGGTTTATTGAGAGATCCTGGAACCCTCAAGATCTGTAGAAGCCAAGAGCACTGAGTATCATGGGAGAATGGCAGACAATTCTCTCCTGCCTACCCAGCATCTTGGTGCTCCCTGTGTGTGCTGCCTCGAGGGCCCCTAGTGAAGGAGCTCTGCCTTCCCCTCATGTGATACCTGGAAAAGACACAAGATGGAAAAGTCAAGGGTATGATGGAACCAACCACTTAGGCATTTAGCCTGTCCTGGCAACCCACTGGGTGTGTGGCATAACACAGCTTTCTGAACTGACATTTAATATTTGCATTTCCCCCTAATACACATGGGATTACCTGACAAGTCACCTTGCACTACATATTCCATATACCACTGTCCATCAGGATAATTAAACTGTCCCCTAATGGGGGGAAGATCATGAGTACAAGGGACAAACATGATGTAAGAGCCAAGCCTGGACTATTGAACATTCCATTCATCTTTTTACTTATTTTAAAAGAGATAAGAATAGTCATGAAGCATGTGCTGAACTGTAAAAATTTAGCACAGCTTTCCCTCAACATGTCATTTACAGAAAGAAGCACAGAAAAAAAAGTACTAATTAGAAGAACTAATCAATTTTTTAGAATTATAAGAAATAGAATATTTCTTCTTTTGAATAACTGGGAGACAATCTGGTTATGTCAGATATATGCAAATATATATATATACATATATATATATAATGCAAATATGCCAAACATGCCCATCTTTAGAGATACAGTACAACTAAGATTAAGAAACATGTCACCAAGAAAAACTTATGTACCAGAGTCTGCAGATTTGCAACTGGAATTGTCAAAGAATTCTTAGGAAAAAAGCCCTTATGGAAGAAAAAAGTGAGTTAAGTTCAGAAGAGAGAGTCCTGATTGCAGCAGTCCTTATTTAAACCCAGGAAGTATTTGGGGGGGTGACACCTTCTGCTTCCCAGCATTCTTTTACATCTGGAAATACCACAGGGATCTCTGGGTTGTTTCCAGACAACTGAGTTTGCCTTCAACGAAGACCTCTGTCCCCTGGAATGCAGAAATCTAAAGAAGATCTAAAATATCTATGTTTTTGCAAGTGTTTTAGCTGAAATGGTGACTAGAGAAAGCCCTCCAGCAGCAGCAGACTAGTTCCCTCTGAAAAAGCTGCACAGTGAGATGGCAAAACCAAATCTGAGCCTCAGTCACTCACCATTAGGGTAATCCTGCAGGGTAAGTGCAGCTAGTGAGGAACCAGCAGTGAGGAGGTGCCACTCCAGACTGAGCCACACTGGCACGGACTGTGAGGAGATCCTGCCACACTTTTTAATACATATTAAGCATAACTGTACTGTCTTTGATCCCATGAAGAATTATTATTCTTCTTATTGCATGGAAGGCATGGTTTGCCATGAGCCACCAAAAGTCATTATAGAGATTACGCCCGGCCTGAAGATGAGACAAAGAACTTAAATCACATCTGAACCATGGCATAATTATGACTTGCCTCAATAATGAGAAAAATGTTTTATTAATCATATTTTTTATAAAATTATCAAAGATTAGTGTGTTTTTTTTTTAAAGTCTGTGATTACAGATTTAAATTAAAAAAGGGAAAGAAGTGCAGTTTTTTGAGTGCTTCTGTAATTTCACCTAGACCCCCAAATAATTAATGCAGTAAGTTTCTTGGGAGTATCAATACAGACTGTCAAAACCAGTTTAACCTTTTTTAAATCTTCCTGATATTTTTGTAGTCATTAACTATAACACAACAGTATGCTTCTGGGAGCTCCTCACCTAATTACCTTTCATGGGTAAGAAGAGTTTTATTTAAACATTCATACTAAATACATTCTTTAGTGAAAGAATGTCTCAAAACTACATTAATGCAAAATATGCACAAATAAATGCATCTGTGTGATTTGTGGTAGTTTTTTGATGCATTAGAATGAAGACAACAAAAACTATGAAAAAAATCTGACATTTTCCTTAAAGAGAGGTGCTTCCAGAATACATGCATAGTTAGTATTCTCCCTATGCACAGCACTTAACCAAAAGATTTTCAGAAACAGCCTCAGTCTATGTCATGGCAAGAAACAATACAAAACAAATTGGTTATCGAACGGCTGGCATGAATTTTTACTGCATATAAAGAAGCATTAAATTTCATCATGTGAGTTACCCAGCTGCCTTAACAAGAAAAAGTGCAAATGATCAAATTTTCTTAATTCTGCAGTATGGATTCTTCATGAAGCCATTCTGCACAATATTTATTTATTCGTGCCATATGAAACACAAAACTTCCCAAACAGAAGGAAAGCACCACTCAGAAATAATTATGGTTCACAAAATTTAAAATGTTCTTTAATCAGATTTTATATAAACTTAACAACATTTAGAATAGATGCCTATAAACCTGTTTGAAAAATTTTGTGCCTGGGACTGAATGCCATTTCTTGCCAGGGACTGGCTTCAGGAACACACCTGCTACCTTCTTGCTGTGACAGAGAGGGTCAGCCTGATCAATCCGGGGGATCAATACAGCTGTAATCCTAGTGTTTGTTTTGAAGCACGCCCTGCTATTTGAGAACAAATACAAACAGAAAACATAACTTTCAAGCAATTCATTGTATAGAAGGGGAAAGCCACTCTCCTACTACTCTCTAACTAAATTTCAGAAGCTTCTCTCTGTTGAAACTGCACATCTGTGAGCCTTGCCAGAGATGTAAGAAAACAAAGAGAAGCTGTGTACAAGTTCAGCGCTGGCTGCTGGGCCAGTGCAGCAAGCAGGTTTTTAGGGAAAAGCCTGAAGGGAGAGGGAAGCACTCAGTAGCAGCTTGGTGCCTTCTAATTTATCACTGCACAGCCACAGGCTACAACATATGGTGCTCTCAGTGAAGCACCCGAAGGCAGCTTGGTAGGGCTCTATGAAGATCAATGATACACCAAAGAATACCATTAAAAGACACATTCATCTTCCCCCAATCAATAACAGCCTTAAAATGATCTCCGTGACACACTATTCTTACAAGCATTGCTGCTGGGCTTCTTCAGCTCACTTGTCATCCTCTGGCTCAAGTCTCATTACTGCCAACTGCTCCACACACTCCCCTTAGTGGAGGAATTTGGCTTCCCCTGAAACTTAACAGACAGAATGAGAAAATATAAAAGTGACATCAAGTTCAATGAAGATAGTGAAATGCATTCAGTCTCTTCAATAGCCTCTGATATAAATGGTGCATGTGGCAAGCGGTTTTTTTGTGTCTTTTATCAGATCAAAAAGTCTACTCTTATACACCCTTCACAGATTTTAGCAAGCCATTGCCAAGGGGATTCAGAATTAATGAAAAGTATCTCAGATCTGAATAAAAAGCAATTAAAAAGAAAGACACAGCTGACTAAAAATGCAAAGCATAATTTATCTTTATGCTCAAGCAAAGCATTGTGTGAATTTGTGTTGTCTCCATCAAGAGGAATTCTTTCCCTCCTGGGATGGGCTTTATCTTCTGCATGGAAAACCAAGGGTCAGCCCCTGATGCAAGGATGTACTGAAGCAGCACCTTGAGGATGCCAGAGTCCCAAAAGTTTCTTGATCAGGCTGGCTGGTGTCCTAACTCTGCACGAATGGGAACTGCTGGTGGCCTGTGTCCTCGCAGTTCAGCTGCCCTTAAGAGTACCTCCTAGTGAGCACCCTGCAACCTCCTGGACCACAACAGGACAGGTCTCTCTGTGGTCAGAGGAGCACAGAGAAGGGAAATACTTTCCTTGCTTTTTGGAAAAGTAGATAGGCAATATCCTTTTCCACACAGAGACATCATGGAATTAGATGACATCTGTGGGTCCTCAATCCTCCCATCAGGAGATGGTCTTTCTAGGCAATTCCATATTCACTCCCTGAAAAAACAAATACTGTTTGTAAGCAAAAACAAAATGGTTTTGCTTTGGCTGAGAGAAAACAGATGCTGCTGTTTGCCAGGGGCAAGGGGGCTAACACATGAGTTAACACATCCTAAAGAAATCCCTTTTATTTTTGTTGATCAAGATACTCAGTCAAGGTATCTTAAGCATTAATGTCAGAGTGACAGTGCTCATCTACCTTAAAATGAACTTGGTCAGCGTGGTTAAGCAGGCTTTACCCTCACAATCTTGAGGGCAGTAACTCAGAAGCCATTTAGGAAAGGCCTCCCACAGTCAATGTCCAGCAGTAACTAAGAAACTTCTCTCACCTATGACACACACTTGTCCCTAAATTCACCACATCCAATTTACTGCTCTTTAGCACCATGTGGAGCACGCATAGGAAGTCCTTTGCTTTCCTACCTAGCTGGAGTTTAGTTCTGCCTCATTAAAAGCATCACTGTAGCTATATGAATGAGATTTCATTAGGTTCTTGACAGATATTCATTTGGTAGAGGTCACAGCCATGACACTATATGACTGTTTTTCCTGGACCTAAAACATAGTTCTGCCCAGCTATAAAGTTCAGATTTGAACCCACTGTACTGAGAAATCCAAAACACAGGCATATATTTGAATTCAGAATTGCACTTGAGGGAAGTCCTAGTATGGACTGAGCTGAGAGGCTACACCCCTAGAACATCCTGAATTAGTAGCATTGCAACTGAGCCTTTGCCCGAGATGATTCTCCCATCTGACATTAAAACTTGCAACTATGAAAAGGTTTATATATACTTAAGAAACAATTATAGCTAGTGATGCAAAAATAATTCCCACATCAGAAATATTTCAGAAATTAGGAGAAAATATAACTTGATTTTGATTATAATTAGGTTTCCTGTGGCTAGTTAAATGTTTTCTCATTTACCCTTTCATTCTAGCAGGGTAATCAGTCACCTGGTTCTTTATGAACTGTGCACCATGGTGTACATGCAAAACTGGCTGGAGACAGTCTCAGGACCAGCTTCTGCAAATGTGATGCTCCAGGCAGGAAATAGGCATGGGGCACATACACATTAGAAAAAATAATAATAATAGTAATTAAGGAACAAAGCTTAGCTCCACTTTATTGCTTAAAATTAATGTAGTTATTATACTGAGCATCAGGACTTTTAATTTCTAATTACTGTATTTATTTTCCTAAACAGATTTCAAAGTTGTTGCAAAAACCTGGATAATTGTTTTGCATGAGCAATTAAATATTAAGACTAAATAAACAATATTAATCAGACAGTTATGTTAAACTATGCTACCATTTAGAAAAACAAAAAATGAATAAACAGCACTTCTAGCCTTTGGGAAAGGAATCACTTTTGGGGTTTCTTATTAAAAGTGTGAGGATTTTTCTTGTCTTGTAAAATTCAGACTTGAGCCAGTTTAGAGAGCTGCTTGAAAACCAAATCCGTTTTTGCAGTGAACATGAAAACGCTAAAGAATGTTCATTTGCTACTTAAAACAAACTGCTTTTGAGCGTAAGACTCCTTGTGGAGATTTCTTTTTCCTTTAAAGGGAAAGGAAATTTGGCAGGAAGTTGAAATAGGGCATAATGAAAAAAATTAACTTCTCCAAATCTTTCTGTATTTGGTTCCATCCCATTGCAGCTTCTCTGCTTTGCAGGATGAATCAATAAAAGATATTTCCACTTTTGAAGGAACACAGAATTAGAGTAGTTTTAGCAAGCACCCCATTTACTATAAGGAGGTAAATTAAGATGGGTCTTTGTGATTAGGTACTTTGCATAGGCTCCCACTGAAGCTTACCAGCAACTCATTAGTGCTGCTCTGATTTCAAGACCATCTGCATTCCCATTTAAATACTGTATTTCACCTGTATTGAAAATAAAGTTTAATATATGTTTTGGGTTTTGCTGTGCTATTTTTTTCTACTGGAAGCTGCACAAAGAAGGTAGGAGAGAATCCACCCCCAACTACTGCTACGGCTTCCATTTTGCAGTTCAGTTCCAAGTACTTCTTCCCGTGCT
Source organism: Parus major (assembly GCF_001522545.3). Classification (NCBI taxonomy): domain Eukaryota; kingdom Metazoa; phylum Chordata; class Aves; order Passeriformes; family Paridae; genus Parus; species Parus major. Next base: position 39,901,333 of record NC_031768.1, read on the forward strand.
GTTCTTCACTTCAAGCGTCCAAATAATATTTTAACCAGAACTGTTTCCTGGATCAGAACATTCATCTTATACTTTGAGACTGGAAACAAATGAAACCTTTCTCTTAACCTTTAACTGTTATTTGGCAGGAGAGTAGCTTCATAAAATCATGACAACTATCCCTTAAATAACTGTATGTATTTGTGCATCCACACATGTTCATTTCAATGTATTATCAGTATTAACCAGCTGTTCCCTTTACTGAGTACAGGGAATACAAGCAATACTCTAAATGTTGATGTTGTCACATCTAATTGCCCAAAATAAACCTGACAATATTCCAGGGAAAACCACTGCAGGAATCACTACATATGCTCACTGAGGGATGTCTAATGAAGAGTCAAAACAGGGCATGGAATGCCAGAAAACACCAGTGTTCCCACCTAGGTTTTAAATAACATGGATTTTATCAAAACTAGTGATTGCAAAAATTTAGCTTTATAGATATTCCTCTCTTGGCTGCATATAAAGTTGTGGCTCCATGTAAGCACTAGTGAGCAGCTTGCCTGGTGCTTGCAATGATTTTTCATAAGGAAAAAAAAAATAATTATGCACTGCAATATCTTCCTGAAAGGGAAAATTTTACTGGGGGGCTTACGTTACACTCACAGCCACTCACACCCTAGAAATCCAGACATGTTTTACAACTAACAGTTTTGTAAAAAAAGAAGCAATTTCAGAGCCAGAAACCCATGAGCACAAACATTCACAGACAATTTATAATTCTGTACCATAAATAGCTGGTCCATAATTCATTGACGAAGAGTTAATGAGAATATTTGTAACTAATACCCATAAGAAAGATAAGGGATGGTATAATGTGGTTTATACTTTCCTACAATACTTTTCAAGGACAGCAGGGAAAGGCTCCTGACAGCAAAAAGCAACAAGAAATATTGCACTGACCTACCAATTTCCTACAATCCCATCAAAGTAATCCATGTGTAGAGACATTAAAGAACAATTTGTCCCAACTGACAGTTTCCAAATAACTAGATGCCTTTTAATTGCTGGCATCATTAACCTTAATAGTATAATTGTATAGCTCCAAATAATAATAATAGTAATATAATTTCCTCTTGCTTCCAAATTGTTCAGCAAAAATATGATGCAAAGAATAAATTCTAAGAAGGAAGAGAAAAGGAAAAAAAAGTTTCTAACAGATAAGAACAGGAACTTTATCAGTTTCATCTGTCAGCTCACAAGCTTTAAGGAATATTTTCACATAAAGTTCCTTAGACAAGTAATAAATATTAATAATTGCCAACCACCTATAGGTTTTAAGTGACCTTTTCAAACAACATGTCAACTCTCCCCATTCTGAGGACACACAGTGGAGCACTGTATAAAACCAGCGTTGTCTTGAATGATTCATTCCAGTGGAAACACAGGTTTCAGCAACGCTACTGAGGTTCAGTAACCTCTGCTGAAGACTTGCTGACATACTCTTTCACTGACAAGTTTAACTGTGCACACAAAAAAAAGGAGGGGTGCTCTCTCTCCTTAAACAGACCAAAAGGCCTTTCCTACCTAGTCTGGAGTTCCTGAGACACTCAGGGTTGGATACTGGTCACCACAAATAGTCTCTGCATTCCAGAGAGAGGGAAAGACATCTCTAAAAGGCAACTCAGATTTAATGTTCTCAGTGACTCTCTGGGGGAAACAGGTGGGTTAGTCTATACCTAGTTGGTGGTGAGATGTATTTGGTTTACAATTATCTACCATGTTTTATACAAAACAACACATGTGAGGTGAAAGGAAAATTCCTTTTGTCAGATAAATCTGAATAATAATTGTAAATAGCTTGTATTATAAATAATTGCAAGTAATTTTATTATAAGTAACCTAACTATTCTACTGGTTTTGGCATAGTCATGTTCATGGAAAGAGAAGGGCCCAACAGATCACTTCATTCTGCATTTGGGAGCATAATGTAGCAAATGTCTGATTCAGCACATGAACCCCAGGATAAGGAGCACCGGCCTTCAAGGGGAGGCAATTGCTCAGTGTTTCAATACATGTGTATCTGCTGCATTAAATATAAACTCCATGTCATGCAGTTCTCTATGTCACTGAAAAAACAATTACATAACCTGAATATTAATCTTTGAGAGAAAATACCACTAGAAAGCAAGGAATGAGGAAGAACAGCCTCCTGGATAATGCATGAGGCTTGTCCTCATCTCTGTTTCCATTTTGGCCATTGTTACACTCTTCCAGTTGTCGTTTGCCAGCATTTTCATCATCTTTTGATTCTTTCCTCACACATAAAACAGGGATAATAATTCTCAGCTCCTTTAGGTAGTGCTTTGAGACCCATTGATAAAAAGCTAATCACTACAGTGAGGTTTCTACAGTAATTATAATTGTCCTGAAAGGCATTTAAGTATACAAAGAGGTAGTCCTTACATTTTGAACTGTAAAATATGCTTGGTAAAAATAATTACTTAATGAAAGTGTCATTTTCTAAATGTTAAAAATTCAACAAAGCAGGATGCTTACAAAATTTCTTATTCTTTTACCTTCAGCTCTGCATTAAGTACACTGATTTTCAGAGAGGAGTCACATCCAAAAGCAGTGAACACTTTCTTTTGAATCTATATTCTGGATGAGCAGTACTGTTATACTATTTTTTATATATATATATATATAATATATATACTGTTATACTATACTGTTGCCTGAAAATGCATTTCCAGGTAAGAGTGCAGTGCTTGAAGCCCTCATCAATTCCTATAAAATCCTTATACTGTTGTTTCTGAGTTTGGTCTGACCCATGCTGGGGTTTCTGTGTCTACCCCCTTCTACAGCTCTGCAGCAGGCAATAGCTAATCTCCACAAACCTTTCTCCCCTGAAGTATAATGTGATCAGTAAAACCTAGATAGGCACTGGTCTACCTCCAGATAGGATATTTTTGTTCTTGGCACAAAGTCACTCAGCTTCAAAGTCAGCCACAGACGTACTTAATGCCCTAAATAGAAAAGTTATGGAGTGGTCAGAGGACAGGTGTATGAACAACCTCTAGTACTTCTTAAATTTAGTTCTTTAGAAGTTTGCACTTCAGTTGAATATTGTGTTTTCCTCCCCACTCTAAGCTCAGAGTTGATGCTTAAATAGGAGTATCATATTGTGGGAATATCATATTAAATAGGACTATCATATTGCCATGGCATACATATGTATGTACTGTGACTTAAAAATGAAGTAAGACAAGACAAAACTAAAACTTGATTAACAGATGTTTCCATAAAGGCTCAGCTCAGGCAAAGCTATCTCCAGTGCACTATGAATATTTATGTTAAAACGGACATTTAAACACTGTGGCTCTCTAGAGCAGCTTTGTTGAGATCTATGTGGCAGGAGTGTTATGCATGATACTCCCAAAAGAACAGTTGAAAGCTTGAGATATTCCATAGACAACCAGTAGCAATCCTGTCATCAATCATCTCCAAATTTTATCCAATCCACTCTCATAAAGTGTTTTTTAATATCACTTTGTCTGGAGAGGCTTCTAGGAGAGCTCCTGCTTCTAAACAGGCAAAGGAACAAAGAGCTGTTGTTAATCTTTCATGCTAAGAAAACAAGATTCAGCTAATAAAATACAATTAGCAAATCAGTTCAGTGTAGTGAAATACAGCCAAGCCTGCTGCCTAATGTTTTTGTTGTTGTTTTTTTTTTTTTGCATTTTGTTAATGCAATTTTTTGTCTTTCTCTTGTATTTTTGTAAATTTCAAACTATTCTCTTTTTAGTTGCATGGCTTAGGTATACTATTAGGACATAGGCATTGGTGTATAAGTGTTCCTCTGTAAAACACTCTTTAAAGCTGGGGCAGACTGTGTTTTTGCTTTGCCACTAAAAACCTCTTTTGTCTTAACCTCCATTGTAGACACCCTTAAGGCTGTCTAGGAGAAGAAAATCATCAAAGAGAAACATGCAGACTGTCTCTTATAAAATGCCGATATCAGCAGAGCACAGGCTTTTTGTATCACAGAGGTGATATTTTCATCCATTAATACCTCAACCAAGTATTATTGCTTTTTGTCACCTATAAAATTATGTTTTATTTTTAGGCTGCACACTAGCAGCCTACATATTGGGAGATGGCTGTCTATACTGTATTTGCTACGTGCTGCATAGCAAAAGAGTTGACGTTTTTTGGGAACAAGCCAACACCCTCACAGAGCTTCATGTTACATTTGATATTCAGGGATGTTCTTCATTAGTTTGTGACAGCTGTTGCCAAGTTTTCCTTCAGAATGCACTGTAAGAGTCAAAGCATAACAAGATCAAAGGTAAGCTTCATAAAAAAAGACTGTAGAAAAGTTAGAAAAGGAAAAAGTTTGCTACTAAAATCACATAAGGCTGCAGGACCAAATAACTGAATTTCCCCTTAAACAAGCTTATTCCCCCTGAGATGAAGATGAACTAGAAAACTGACCTATTGGGACCTCTGAACTGAAAAAGATTTTTCTTTCTGCCTGTGATCACACAGAAGGAACTCTGTAGGGATAGTCATGATTAAAAATATCTGCTTTGTGACATTGAAGGTGATACAATGTTAAAAACATATTTCTGACACTTGCAATGAACAGTGATCAATTCTGCTGTTGATGTACTTTAAGAAGCTCCTAAAGACTATGACTTTAAAAGGGAGGTGACAAACAAGATTAAACATCAAGGAAAAAATATATATACTTCCAAGAGCTCTCTCTTAATTTAACAAAGGTCAGGAAGAGTTTCTCTCCAAATCACAGCAACAGATGATTTGATTGGGGCAAGAATAATCCCAAGAGCCACATCTTTTGCCTTTGGGTCTTCTTTTTGCTCAATAAAACTAGGAAGAGTTGTTCCACATACCTCTTCAGACAGGCCTAAATAATTGTGCCCTTCTGTAAAGCTCTTAGGAGAAATCAGCTGCAATTCATGAGACTAAGGCACTCATAGTAGTTCACTTGGTGTGTTACTGACTGATACTTCTCTTGACTTTAGCAATTATAACTAGGGTTTCCCAACTTCTTTTCTCTTTTGGCACATTTACCAGTTTATAGACACCTGCATACACATTTAAAGTATGTGTAATACTTTAATAATTCTTCACACTTGTGAAGAATTACAGTTCAGATTTTGATACTTAGTGGATCAAAGCATTCTGCAAGGACAAGGCAGGTGTGTTGTAGGTTTCCTTGTTTGAGCCAACCAGATGGCCACGTTATCCAGCTGGCTGGATTGCTCCCATGTGACACAGAAAGAGAGGACTGATAAAATGAGAATGGAAAATTATATTGAAAGAAGAGTTAAAGGGGGAAAAAAAGGCTTACTGCTTCAAGTTGTGCCCAAGAAGAAGCTCTTACACCCATTTGCCTGCAATTACTTACAGTGTTAAACTACACAGCTGTGATGTGGCTGGGTGGTCTCATTCTCTGTTGGCATTGTCTAGAACTTCAGGGAAGGTACATCACATCCCCTCATCCAAACTAGTGGGCCAGTAAATAGCAAACACCTCATAGTCCCTGAAGGATACTATAATCTTTATGAAAGAGGTATCTGTCTATTCCTATGGAAATACTGGAATATAATTTCCCAAAAGACATATTAACTACTTATGCCCAGTTTACTGTATTCAGCTAAAAGCTTATTATATTCAGCTCACAAGTTCCTTCTCCCCCTCTCAACAAAATATAACTACTTCCCCTGAGGTGTTTCATAATCAACAAGCTGTTTGCAACAAAACTCAATGTCCCTTTCTAACTAAGTCTCAGCAAAATACCAGTCAGCTCTCAAAGTCAGTGAAGCCCCATCAAATGCAGTCAGCATGGAGGAATCTCAGTAGTCTTCAACAACTCCAGGTTTCTTTCTTGTAAGAGGTAGCAGGTTGCTAACATGGTAAATTCTAGAACTTAACAAGAATGAATTGCACTGAAAATTATGGCTCGAGTAGCAGTCAGACTCCTCAAGAATAATGCTAGTAGGCCTAACAGTATGCTAAAAAATTTCTCTGTCCAACACTCAAAGGATTCCTATAAAAGCATCTGCCAACGCCTGGAGCTCAGATCATTTAGAGAAATAATGTAAGTGAATATCCTCTTTTTAAATTCAGTTTACACATTCACTCCAGTCTTCTGCTTCCATTTCCTGATAGGAAATATATCTGAGCCAAAAGGAAAGAATTCACTTTTATGGGACAGTGTGATCTTATTTGGTTTAAAAGCTTCTGATCTATAAAATACACGACAGCAAAACACACAATGTGTTTCCTGTTTACTTAATGCACTATTTCCCCAGGAATTCTGCTACTGTCATAAATATAACTTCTTGCTTTTATTCCTTTTGAGATATTTCCCTTTATCAGTAATTCAACAGAAACTAAATTGTTAACATAAATTTTGCTTCTTTCCACTAATGTTACCAATCAAACCTATGGTATAGTAAGAAGTGTCAATGCTGTTATGAATGCTGTTCCTCTAACAACTCAGTGTGGATGGCACTCTTGAAAGAGGCCAAAAAATAGAGTGTTCAGGAAGAAGTATCTGGCACCTCTGTGTATCAGACATAAACACTCATTTCGTTTTTACGGCCACTGCCAGCTTGACAGGCACAGCAGAGGACCAGCCACCTCCTCTGCACCCTCCCCTGCTGTGGGGGTCCACAGGTTCCCCTGGCCACCAAGCTGCAGTGGGGAGAATGGGGCTTGCTTGGGATGCACAGATGAGACACCGTGCTTTTTCGAGCATTTGCACTCAATTCCTCTTTGATGTCTACTGTCTGTTGTGAAGCTGGCTCAGGAAAGGACACATCTCTGCCTGGTGTTCTGTTTGATGTGAATCTTAATCAGGAAATCTCTGTGGTTATGGATTATTTTGTTCTCTGTCGTTGAATCAGGTGGTCCAAGACCTGGCCACCAGCACCAACCTACACCTGAATTCCCCAATCAGTACCTTGAACTTTGATCCTTCTGATAGCTCAGTGAGAAAGGAATAAGCCCTACTTTTATCCCTGCAGTTGAGCAGACATTGGATTGTCAAGCACTGGAACAGACTGCCCAGGGAAGTGGTTGAGTTATCACTGCTGGAAGCATTTAAAAGATGTGTAGCTGTGGTGCCTAGGGACACAGTTCAGTGGTGCTGGCTCTTCCTGTTTCTTCCCTCATCATTCCCTGCAACTGGAAGGACAGACGACAACTTAAGCTCCTGATCTCTTACCCAGTTGTCCCAACACCCTGAGGTTTCTCTTGACTGCCCTTGGGATTCTTGCTGCACTTTCATTGCTGTCAACCTGGAAAAACAGTAATGGACAATGATCTGAAGGCTGTATCAGGGTGAAAAGCTTTCTCTTCATATCTTCAACCCAAGCCCCAAAGGATTTCCCTCAGAAGTGGGTCCAGGCTACACACTTCTGTTCCCCTCAGGGGACAGTCTTCTATGACAATGACCTGTCTTTTCTGCTTTATGGAAGTGGTTTTGATCAGACAACTTAGCCTCAGTGGCACCACCATGCTGGATGAACCACTGCCCCCATTATTGTTTAGTTCCACTTGCACAACATTGTACCTATGATTTTGGGGAGAAGTGGGGGAGTCACAGGGGAGATGTGCCTGCTGTGCCAGGCAGGAACTTGTCACCACTGCCCCCAATGCCTTGAGTTCAACAGAGAAAGGATAAGGAATCCTCTGCATCGTGCATCCTGTCTGCCCACTGGGCCTGTCTCAGGAAAGCTAAGGTGAAATTCCAGTAGTCCATTTCTCTCTCACATTCCTTGATAATTCTTACCCTTAGAGGCTTCTATAAATGTGGAAGGGCCTTGGCCATCACTGCTCTGGCCCTACCCAGGTCTTGTCAGCTGCTGCCACATGAGCCGCAGGTTCCTGGTGGATCTCTCAGCCTCCACAGAGGTCTTCGTTTCCATGGAGGTTCAGGAACCCACTAGAGAGCACTTCCCTGTGGATCGTGCCATAACTGGAACCGCTCACTTCAGCAGTGCTAGATTAACACTTGGACTTGTTGATCTTAAAGGGTTTATCCCACCTAAATGGTTCTATGATTTTAAGTCCAGCTGTGCAATTTTACACCTATTTCACGAGTGCACTTGGCACCATCTGAGTTACACCTTGGCAGAAGCACCTGGATGGATGCTGCACTCCCAGCACCCCAAAGGAGCAAGGGAAGGCTGAATGCCAGCAGCATGTGAATGACAGAGTTTAGAACCACTAAGGAACCGCACCAAAACTACTGGGAGGCAGTCTAGATATCCTCAAAAGAAATTTAGTAAGTGGCATCACGACATTTTTTTTTCACTTGAAGAGCAAATACAATAGAAGAAATAAGAACAACCACAGTGTATCTTTTTCAATCTGACTAGAGGTCACACTGCTTCTACATCTGCTTTTCCTAACTTTTAGACAAAGTAGTGTGTAATGTCTGAAACCTGCATGGGAGCTCTTATCTACTTGGTTGAAAATCTGAAAAAAAAAAATTGTTACTATGTGGAACTGGTAATTTTTTATTGCTCTTTTTCTATGAAGGAAAATACTTTTTAATGCCTCTCCAAAATATTAAGATAGTTTTCCACTTTTCTATCATAGGCAAAAATACTTAACTCCTGCGTCGGTGTGCTCAAACCTATGCACACTTGAGGTTATTCCTGCAGCTAACCGGTGTCTTATCCAAGAGGTTTGCATCTTCATATTAGATACACTCCTTACAGTAGATACAATTTCCTAAGACTTTACTTACTTCTGAGTCCTAAACAATATTTTTAGCAGAAGTTCAGACACTTGTTTTCATTGATTGTGCTACAACTACAGATTCATGCTGCTTTCTTTGAATTCCTCCATTCCAAAAAAACAACCCAGTGGGAATTAAGATCCTACTGTGATTGGAGCAGAGGGGGACTGGAGTATATTCCTCCTAAAGAGTTTAATTGCCTGGAAGAGGTCACAAGGAGAAATGGCTTTTCCTCCAGCTCATGGGTTCAAATACCACCATCAAAGTGGTGCAAATGCAGAGCTTAAAATTTTCATTTAGTTCCCTACATGAAGTCTCCTTATCCTTGACTTGAGAAGAGCAAGATGAATTTCACTGATGGAGAATATCAGGACAGTGCTTGATACATACTGACTTTATAATTAAAAATATACAACTGAAGGAAAGATGGTCATAAAATGTTGCCTAGGGCTACATCTAATACATGATGTTGTTTTAGTTTCCTCCTTACATTATATTTTTATCATCAACCCAGGGAGTTCATTAAATCAGTAAAGCTGTTGGAGGTTATCTGACAGCAGATTGTATTACTAGAGAGAACTATCGATCCAGGGTACTCAGTCTCATTACAGCACACTTCCATAAAGCTTGCAAGAGGCAGCAATCTGTTGCTTCTGCACTGACTACAGTTATCTCTCATGGATGGAATAATGAAATGTTTTCTGATGTATAATCATGACAGATTTTATCTGGAATGAGTAAAACAAGTAAAAGTCAGTCATAAAATATAGCATGGCTGGAATCAAAGGAAGTAAGCTCCTCTGCTCTTCCATCAGATTGACAAATAACTAACATATTGTGCAGCTCCTTGTATATGACATTAAATCTCAATCAGTTGTTTTCCTACTGTGAAATTAAAATGGAATTATTTATCTGAAATATCAAAAAAGGGCACTGCATCATGATGCAATCTAGTCTTTTTTTGATGCACTATCTTTCTCAATAAAGACTAAAAAATGCCAAATGAACTCCCTTATCATTGAAAAGGCAATATATGAAACCTTTAGCAGTACAGGAAATTACTACTTGAATTTTTAAAACAATTATTAAACAGGGTTTACATCATAACATAATGCTTGTAACTGGGATTCATTAGGCTTGGAATTTGTGAGGAGGAACTCAGCTAAGCAAATCTCCAACCCAAAGGACTCAGAGGAACCCTTTCAGCAGGTTTTACATAATGAAATACCAAATTATATGTACTGGTTTATGTTACTGTATTGACAGCTGGTAGTACTATATTCTGCAAAAGCAGTGATATAGTAATTTCAGTACTCTCCATTTAATCAAATTTCAATATTTGGGGCTGAGATTTTCAAGGGCTAACACATGCTTTTTTTTTCATCCGGGAAAGTCGGTGTTAGAAAAATTTTTAAAAAAACCCGTTCTCTGTACTATCCAGTTGATATGCAAGAATTTACAATCACTTTATGGAACAGCCTGAACACGATTATGCTTTGGAATAGCAAAACACAGCTTAGCTGCTACCTAGTGCCAGGTATCCAAATGTGGCCATATTATACCACAGAACAGTTCATACATGTCGATCTATGCAGGATTAGTTACCTTGGGGAGGGAAGGGCAGTGGCAGAAAAAGGTCAAGAAAAGCCTGGGAGCACACTCCCGCAGAGAATTTAAAATTTAGGGACCTCTCAGCAATCCTTTGTTGGCAGGAGAGAGAGCTGGGTAAGAAACTCACAGTTCTTCAGTCTGGCTGCTGCTTTGCTCTCTCCCCAGGAGTTACCTGCTGCCTCACAAACTGCAAAAGTCTGCTCCATGCTGTGGATGTAAAGGAGTCTCCTGCATGGGATTTGTGTGAGATAGTCCACATTAAATGCTGTATGCAATAATTAATAATGCAATTATTAATGCACCTCATCCCGCCTTCTCCCTACCCACCCAACATACTTCTAAATATTTAAACTAAAAATGCTAAGATCGCACAGTACAACTGGTGAATGAAGAATTCTGTATGCAACAACTCATCCCCTTCATAACAAAGTTTTTGTCATTATGCACTATCTCAGTATAATTACAAAATATGCTTGTGTCAGGGTGAATATACATAACAAGCACCAGTCGCTCCAGAATCTGAATTATAAATCAGATACACGAAAGAAGGAGATTAAAACAACATGAAACTGCTTTACTTCTGGCAATCCTTGACTTCTATATGCTTAATTTGATACAGCAGCACTCCTCTGAAAACAGGTTTTTTTGCATGTCTCCCTCTTCTACTACGGCCATGTACATTGTACCTTTGTTGCATCCTCTAAATGCCTGTTTAGTATTGGAGTGCTGCTTAGAAATAAATGAAAGAATGCAATTTGACCTGGAAAAGGATACCCTATAGATGGACTGTATGAAAGGAATAAAAATGCAGCAGAAGATGTTCCATATGAGTACATGGCATCAACAAGTAGGAAGAACATGAATTGTGTGCCTGGGCTAGGGCTTGAGCTCCAGTCACATCATTTCTTATGGTTAGAACACACAAAACCTTCCCTCTGCTTTTACTGAGGGGAGCCCACAATAGAGACCTTCCAAGCAGAGTTCCTCCATCCAGTTACTTTGCTTTATGAAATGCATAGAGGTAATAACCTGAGACCTTTTCACCTCTATCAATTTTTTTACAGCAGATTCACTGAAGAAAAACAGGCAGACAGATATGGTACAATCACGTAATCTAGAAAAGACTTTGCTAAAGTGCTGTTGAGAGCTGAACAGAACATAACCTGCAATCAATAACCCAAATGCTACAATTTGACAAGTGGAAGACAAGAAAATGTGGCATGAAAGACAGCTTGTTGAAGAAACTGCACATACATGATGTACAGCATGGTCAGTTCTATAATTAGAGAAGTGTAGAAACCTCCTTTATAAAGGTGTCCTTAGATGTTACCAAATAATTTCACAAACGGCTTCTTGATATTTTTGCACAGGGTGGTTTTGGAGTTTAGATCACTATATCAGAGCCTTATTTCTGAAAACCTGACCTCAAACTCAGTGGCTGCTTCCCACTGGACTTTAAAATTGGCTGAAGCACAAAAAAAAATTCTATCAGGTCTCCTACTGGCAGTAAAGCAAAAGCGTGTTACACAGTAGATTTCTTTTTGACATTTAAAGTGTCCATTCCTTCCATAATCTCTGGACTGCCACATGAAGTTTTTATTTTCTCCTTTGGAATGTAGTATCTTTGTTTATTATAGACAACACAAAATATAGGAAAGGTCCCTTCTCCAAAAATTAATGAATGATACAGTGACTCTGTTCTCTGAAAAATGCCCTGTAAATTGGACTAAGCAAAGAAGTGTCTCAGACAATGCAGCAAAAATATGAAATAAAGCATTGGGTTGGATAAATGAAGCAACAATTAGGTGAAAGATATCTCTCTAACTATCCCATGGGTGGGAACAATATCAGAACATCATATAGCATGCTGCCATTTTCCTTTTATAAGAATTAAATTAAAGTGGAGAACCTATGTAATACTTCACTGAGAGCTAGGAAGAGTTGTTATGGTGAAGGACTTCAGAAGTTAAAACTGTTTAGTTTTCAAAATAAGATCAAGAAGAGATTTGATTACAGCAAAGCTCTACCTTTTCAGGTAGAAAAGGCCAATATTAAAGGCCTATTTAACCTAATGAGGAATGACTTAACAAGAACCAATGACAAAAAGCTGAAGCTAGATAAATTTAAATGAGAATTAATGCCTCTACTTCTAGCAGAGAAGGTGATTAACCTTTGAAACAAACTACCAGAGGAAGTGCCAGTTACTCCAGTTATTGAAATTTCAGATGAAGGCTGTATGACTTTCTGGAAAATATCCTTCAGTCAAACAGGTCAGTGGGTTCCACATGCAAAGCTTTTCCTTAAGAGTGAAATTTACCTTCCTTCTTGAATGCCAGCATTACAGCTGCCACATCCACATCCACTCACATATGCACGCACGTCAACACCTTCACTTTTGTTAGACTCCAGCTCTTTCCAAAGAAAAGCTTCAGTATGTTCTATAAAGAGACTAAAAGAAGCCAAGGCTAAATTGCTCCTTATCTCTTCTGTTTCCACATTAAAAGTGAGGCAGGATATAGCTCCTATTTAGCATTTTTACTTGGAGGGGACATTACTGGACTCCCAATACAAAGACCACATGCTCTTGGTGGATCACATACTGCTGTTTGATTCCAGCCCCATTCAGCCACACACTTTACTAATGGATAATTAAGCTTTCATTACAACAGTTGGAAAGCTACTCAGTGGTGTCAAATGCCCCATTTGCCTAAACTCTTACTGATGTCTCCAAACAGATACTCCTCTCCACCTGGAAGAGGCTGGAGGTGGTTTAGGAATAATGACAGTGCTCACCAGGGTGATGGTAAATGTCACATCCATGTGCAGCCTCACTCCTCCAATCTGCCACAAGACCCAGAAGGACAAAGCAGCAGTCATGTGTTAAGTCATATGTTTTCAAAAGTGTTTCATTAAACAATGTATGGAGGGTTTCACTCTTGAATTACCATTGCATCACAGGAAATGATACTGTAATACATTTCTGTGTGTTTCTTAACAGGATGATTAACTGATTTTCTATGTTAGAATAAGGTGGCATCTTACTTTAGGTGCATATTTTATTACACTGCCATTGTCACTGAGAATTGTCTCCACACTATGCCAGGTAATGCACAGAGATTGCTCAGTAATACAAACCAGATGCATCACTACACTGCAGTCATAGTCAGCTTTCCATCTGAGCCATCCTGATCCTTTTACTTTGTCTTCTCATGCTTCAGAGCCCATAAAACCTCTTCCCCCTTCTTTTCTCTGCTCCTTTATCATAGGAAGGTTTGGGATGGAAGGGACCTTAAATACCATATAGTTCTAGCTCCCCTGCCATGGCCAGAGACACCTTCCAGTAGACTGGGTTGCTCAGAGCCCCCATCTAGCCTGGCCTTGAACACTGCCAGGGATGGGACATCCACAAGTTCTGTGGGTAGCCTGTTCCAGTGTCTCACCACCCTATTCCACCCCAAAGTCACCCTTTTCTCACTTGAAGAAGTTTGCTCTGTGAAAAATTCATGTGAGGGAAGGAAAACCATTAGATGACCCATTGCTGTTTATTCATGCTATCTGCTCTTTACCTGGGTGATTTTTATAGTAAATTGGTATAAAACTGGCAATAGAGATTTCATCACCAGCCACATCTCTTCTCTCCAACAAGACACTGCACATAGCTCACAAAAGTTGTGATGAGCCAGCCCAAGTGTATTTATTTCAAAGACATCATTCACTGTTTGATTTTCTACTACTGGCTGTGTTGCATTTAAAAAGTGCACCCTTCTCATGAACTACTTCTGACTGCAGTGATATCCCCTGTATTTCAAAGGGGGGATATTGTCATTCCACAAATCATACAAAGTATTTTTATTTTACTCACTGGAAAATGTCAACTCCGCAGTTTTCTATGATTTCCAAAAACTCTCTAAGTTTCTCTTTGTTTTATGTCCATCTTAGTGCAGTACATTTTCCTCTGTTTTGGCTCTGGCTTTTCAAATAAACAGTGGCAGGTGATTTTACCAGGGTTAGAAAAACCACTTACCTGATCTGTCACAGGCAGTCTTAAAGACAGATCAGCTAAGTCTGTCTAAGTAGTGCCTCCCACCCAAATATTTAAATAGCAAGTCGTTCAATATGCTATAATAAAAACCTGCCTGATCCTGACAGCTCCAAATTTTGCAAAGCAGAATGCAGTTGATGGAAAAATAAGGATTAGTCCAAAATGTTCTGTCATTCCAGCATCAAATGACTGCACTACAGTTTTTACATGACCCCCATAACCCAGAAATAGAAATGCATACTCTAACTTCCCTTGTGACAAAGGTGACTCATTGTATCTCCAAAAAGAAAGTTGTAATGTATCTTCTACTAGGTTTGAGTAAGTTTTCAAGGTGTTGCACTCAGGAACACTTTACATATTCTTTGAGGTATTTATGACCATAGTGATATTTCCTGCATGTATAAAAGGGAATATTGCAGGCAGGAATACCAAAATTGAATATTTAAGTGTATTAATTTATGAAGCCTTCTTCAACTCTGCTAAAACATCACAACACTGCTTGCCTTGTTGTCAAAACTAATTTCTTTCAAATTTTCTGAGTGTAACCAGAATCAGTTCCAAGTGCTCCTCTCTTAAACAACCAGGAACTCTGATCAGTGGGTAAGGGACTGCTCACCAAAACAGCTCCTTTCTTAGCTACACATCCAGCCTGAAACAAACCCAGAAACATATTTCTCTGGGATCTCACAACCTCCTTCAAAGCTACAGCTTGAATAGGGTGTTCATTGAACATTCCCTAATAGGAGAACTCTATTCAAAAATTCCAGCATAAAAATTTCAAAATATTTTTGTGAAGCTGCCAGTTATAAAGACACTCCTGAAAGAAATGTGAGACTCCCTAGTCTGCTGAATTCTTGTATCCAGCTGGCTCACAGTCCTACCCCAGCATACACATGGTCTTTCACTATGCATTATCTTAAATTACCTAAATTAAATTACCTAAAAACCTAAGTATCTCACAATCAAAAGATGTCCTGAATGACCATTTCTTCATCTGCAGGAACAGTGCTTACTGATCATGGACAAGTGTCTTGTCTAGATACAATGTGCAACTGTAAAAGAGCAAAGAGACTTCCCCAAAAATCTGCTCAGCCCAGCAGGACTGATAGGAAAGGGAGTGTGTATTTAGCAGAGTAGGGTAGCAGCTTAATTTCTGTCCTCTTAAACCTTTTACCAAAATGATTTAAAAAAATCTCACCTGAAGGTTTGATGTCATCACCTCAATTCAGAAACAAGAGAACAAACACAGGAGATGTCAAGGGATCTAATGAGCTTGTGTTACATGTTTCCATGCATTAAGCATTTTTCCTAGCTATACTATCAGAAAATACAGTAAGGATATAAAAATATGCATTTTGTCCATCTGAGTATAAGCCAGACCAGAAGCCAGGTTCTCAGATTTATAATCCTGCCATCACTGAAATAAACTGATGATAGAATACACAAAAAAAAAAAGAAAAAAAGAAAAAGAAAAAAAAATCACAGTTTTCATTACACCTCCTCACCTTCAAAGTGCCCCCTTTACAATCAGGTGCATTAAAAAGGAGAGAATGCTCTTCTCTGTTTTTAATACTAAGGCCCAGGAAAAAAACCCATCAAGATTTAGAGGAACCACTGATAAATAAATAATAATTCAGCACTACAATTTTTAGGATGCATGGTTTTTTTATTAAAATCAGCCTTCAAGCACCAAAATGAGAAATCACAGGAAAACACAGACCTGTGTTTCTGCTGCACTGCTATGACTCTGAAAATACAGGGCCCCTGCTGATTTACAACACTGGCACTGTCGATTCCACCAAGTGACTGCTTACAGGTTTTGTTGCTGGTTTGAAATAGTGCTGAACTTTGGCCAGTGCAGGAGTTTGATTATGAAGGCAATGTCTCCTCGTCCTCTTCATTATGCTGATAAAACAGCAGCTAACACTTCGCATTAGGCCGAGCTTCTACTTTAATTACAGGATTTTTACTAAAGCTTGTCTTTTGGTGTCACTTCAGGAAATGTGGAGTCTGCATGTGTAATGTAAAAACAACTAATTGATTCTGTACCACTGTGCCTGCATCACTACTTGCAATAGATTATGGCTCCTGGTATTAAAGTGTGGAGAAGTAATATAGTGATATCCACTTGCTATGTAAGTAAATATTCTGTATGAAGAAAGGCCTTTTCCTGAATGGTAGTGCAAACACTGAATTAATTTCTTTTATTGTTTTAGATAAAATTTTATATTAAATATACAGAAGTTTTATATGAAGAATACTTAGAAAAATGGCTATCTATAGATGGTGACAGATTACTCAAGTTTAAAAATTGAGTCAAATGCTGAATTTAATCAATATGTGATTGTGATGGCAAAGTCAGATTCGTGAACATTATTAGAAGCAGACCTGCTAGGAATAAAAAAAAAACAATTCGTAACTAGAAACAGGCAGTACCTCATATGAATGCTGATCTTTCCAACTTTATCAGAGATCAGAAAGAAATAAAATCACAGCACTGCACTAAATTATCTCATGGGCCACTGCATTCCTACAAAGCATTAATGAAAGTCACAGACCATGGGACATTACAAAGAGTTCAAAAATTAAGTGATTTCTGTTTTCTTTTCAGGCATCAGCCATTGTCAGGAATCAGTTTTCATTTCCTCATCAGGCCCCCACGGTATAATCTTGCTTAGTTCAGACATCTGCAGACAAACCCACCAATAGCCAAAGAAGTGGTTACAGACTGGGGTTCAGGGTTACAAAGACACATGACAATTCTGGGTGCCAAATGACAGAATTTTGTACACAATGAATTGTGCCCTAAAAGTTTGTATTGCTGTCCACAGACTGTAAGAAAAGCCCAGATCAATAACTAGAGCAGATATCTCCAACTAGAGGATCACAGATGTTTCTGAGATGGAAGGGACCCACAAGGATCATTGAGTTAACTCTTACATGAATGGCACACACAGGGATCAAATCCACAGCTGTGGCATTATTATCACCATGCTCTGACCAACTGAGTTGATCTCAGGGTCAGATGAATCCCACCCTCAGTATCACTGCACCTACTCAAACCCAGAAACCTGGATGCACAATTCTACAAAGAGGACCAACATTTTCAGGTATAAGCACAGAACTTCTTTCCCAATGGTACTACTTCCAATATAACACAGTTAAATGGTCTGCCAAAGCAAAATGCACTTCACAACCAGGAGGCACCTCCATGTGACAGAGATAGTGTCTTTTTTCCTCTGATAAGTGGGTGTAAATGCCTTGCAGCAAGCAGGAACTTGAGCTCCTTTCCCTCAGGTTGAACAGTATAATCTCCTTACTGCTTTACAAGTAGTACCACGCATCAAACCTAGGGTAGCTCTGTTTGCACTATCGCGGTTCTAAACTTGCTGATGGATTTATTCAGCCACCATTCCCCACTCCATGGGGGATCACTATCACCTCAGCCAACATTTCTAGTGTGAAAAACCAATCTGTCCCAGATAGAAAGCACACTTTCTACAAATTACCAGTTTTGTTTTCAAAAGTGAACAGCCATAAGAGATAACTAATGTCCTGATATCGATAGCAACACACAGCACCAGACTACAAATAAGTGAGGTCTAATTCAGTCCTCCCTTTCCTAAGTGTGGCCCAAGTCTGCACAGCTACTACTGTGAGTAAAGCTGCAATTGTCCAAGAAGCCTTAGGCAGAATTATTTGTTTGCAGAGAGGGACTAATAAGTGGCCATTAAAAAACTAAGCAAAGCAAAACAAAAACCCAAACAAAAATTGGATACATTTATGCAGAATTTTTTGGGAAAAGAAAAAAGTAAAAAATCATTAAAAGGTGAAAGGCAGCACTTCACTTCTCCTCACCCCTGCAGCTTGTCCCATGCTTCAGTGGGCTCAGGAGAGGCTGCTGCATCACCAGCATGCAGCATGCTGGATCATCACTTGAACGGGAGCCAGCCAGCCATGGCAAGGATAGACTCATGGGCACTAAGCAGACGAAAAAGCCAGTTTTGAGGTAATTACATGTTGAATGCCCTTCTTAACCCACAGCTGTTGGGGGCATTCAGCACATATGGTTAAGGTTGATGAAATTTTTGAAGTCACTGAAATTTATAAGGTTACCTTGGCAGGTCACCCAGCTTGAATTTTTTCTTGCTAGAGTACGAAACAGCAGAGAGTGAGAGCACACTGTTTACTGATTGTAGAAGGGGAATGCAGTCATGCTGCATCAGGAACTGCTCAAGGACCAAAACTGAACCAAAACTCCTCAGTGCTCCAGAGAAAATGACTGAGGGAGAAGACAGACAGGAATAATTATCTGTTGCTTCCTGTAAAGCACATTATCACTGTCTTGGCTCTCTCCATCCCTTTCCCCCAATCTCAAAAGAGAGGGAAGCATTAATAAAGAAAGATGTTACTTCCCTTTCTGTCTGTTGCATGCCTGTGGATGTGGGTACCTCCTGCAGTGAGTAGGGGAACTTCTTATAGTGCTCAGACAAATTTTTAGCTCAGTGAGGAATTTTGACAATATTTTTTGAAGGAAAAATCCTCAAGAAAGATCACTTCTTTTTTTTTTTTTATACAAAGAAACACGTTCACAGGAAGGGATTGGCTCATAGTCATAGCCACTTGCTGCTTCCCCTTAGATTTTTGTCACATATTTTATGATCCCAGGTGTGTGGATTCAAATATAGCTGAAGTAGACTTAGAAAGACATTATTACTTAGAATAGACTGGAATCAGTTGGAGTTTTTATTTTTAGTCAGCTCTTTGGACCATTCCCCACAGTCACAGAACTGAAACCTTGTCTTTATGAGGAGCCAGGCATTGAAGAGCTGTCAAGACTAAATAAGGCTTTTTTGGCCTTGGATACTGCCAGGAGAATTCCCCCCTTACTTACCAATCCCTCTTCTGCTATTCTCTGTTAATAGAGGGGCCTCAGCCACAGCCTCCAATTAAAGTAGCCACGACCCTGCTCCAAAAAGTTCACTCTCAAAAGAGAAAATATACTCTACAAAGTTTCTTGCTTTTTATTTTGAGTCAGTCTTTAAAGCTGCATCTGTCATGCATCTACAAGAAGGTCTTAAAAACAGACCTGTACAACATTATATAAGACGGTAAGACATTAGCTGAACAGTGCACAAAGTGAGAAGTCATCTGATTTGGAGGATCTGAAATGATCTTTCCCAACAAAAGGATGAGGCTTCTTTAATTTTTATGACTCCATAGGAAGGCTCCAGTGTTCAGCGCTGAACAATTCAAGTTCAGTCTTATTACAGAGTTATCTCCAGGCAGATCACTGTGGAAATGCATTGGCATTTTCAGAGAACTAATCATGAGAAATGTGTTGCAAGCTTCTTTACATTTTTTAATGAGTAAAAATGTAGATCTGGATGACTCTGAAGAGGCAAGCTTTGGGCATTCAAAGTTTGTGTTAAAAGCAATTGTAACAGTAGGATAATCTTGCTACTAGCATTCCCTCATGACCTGATAGGAGAAGATGTAAATAGAACTGCTCTTTGGAAATCTTATACCTTTTATCTAGAAATTAATTGCAAATCCTTGATTGAGTACAGTCACAAAGTACAAAGGTGTAAAGTGAAAAACAGCAATCTGCACTTAGAAGATCTGGTCAAAGTACATAAAAATAATCTCTAGAAGCCAGGATCATTGCAGGAGTTCAAGGAAAAAAGATGTTATGCATATGCATGGCACCGATATCGAGGAATATTTAGTGAAGACTCAAACACATTTATCTTTACATGCAGCTGATCCCAGTGAAGAGTTACATGGCATTACAGACACTTAGAACAGCCACATACTGGCCAGGTACCTGGTAAAATTGATAACTGAAATATAGTTAAACTGATATGTATGCACACTCTAATCTCAATTACGTGTGTATTTTGATATAACATAGAACTTGAAAGAATTAAGTGATGCTTTAAGCATTGCAAGTGAAAAATTACCCATGTAATTTTTCCTTTTGGAAAACTAGACTAATTTGCAGTGCTAATCAGTTTTGCAACAGAGGAAGAACAAAAGCCAGCCATAATTGGCAAAGTCAGTCAAGTGTCTCAGCCATTTGAAGGGAGGTAAAAAGATCTTCAACCTTAGGAACAGAGACTGAGTTACAATTTCTGCACATGGAAAACTTTCAACTATAATAGATGTAGGTCATCTCTATGGGATAATGAGCTGAGTCCCCAAGTATTAGCTAGAAAGTGAATGGGAATCACCTTATGTTAATATTTTCTATGTAAAGATTATTACAAGCCACTCATCTTATACCATGACTATCAAGAAAGCAGGCTAATGAAAGTAATTTTGAAAAGGAAGCCAGACTTCAGATGTATAAGCTGGATGACAGAGGTTAACAACTCTAGTGATTCTGCTGTAGGTTGCTTTATTGCTGGTCTGTACTCTCAGGGAAGAAGACAACAGCAAGTCACTGCTGGGACAGAAGTCACAGTGGTTTCAAGAGACCAGGTAAAGTCACAGGAAAAGCCCATTCAAAGCCCTTTCTTCCACAATAGCTACAAGAGATGTGTACTAGAGTACTTTAGATTACTATTCAAGAGTAATGATGGTGCTCACCAGCCATGTGCCTGACACCACATCCTAGCACAGGCTGTGAGGTCCAAATCAGACTGCACCATACAAAGAGACTAGCTGGGGCTACTGGAAACATTTAGAGAGTAGATTACCAGTGAGATGCTGCTATTACCACATATAACTGCATATTTATGTACTTAAAAATTCGATCAACTACATAGTCAAGCTTAATTCAAGTGAATCAATAGGGCTTCCTGACTCAAATGCTACAAATAGTTATGAGGGACCTGCTCCAGCCTCTGTAGCTGGTAGAAGTCTCAAGACTGGAAGAACTTGTTGACAAGCTTGTTGCTACAACCCCTCCAAAAGGATTTGGGATCTACATTGTTGTGTTTTGCTCCTGGAAGTATCTCTGTTGAAAAAGGAAGAAAATGCCTCATAGGTGAGTGAGTCAACAGGACTGGAAGAAGTTAGCCGATGATTTTGTCTGAGAGGGATCACATCAGAAATATCAAAGACAGAATTGATAGAAACTGGAAAGTCAGAATTTCATTCAGACAAACTAGAGCCTAGAGACTAATGAAGCAGGCAAGCTTCATGGTTCAAACTTCTGTGACTTCTATAGTGCCATCATTCAGTGTTGAGATACTGTGCTCGCTTGGCCCCAGTGCTGTGCCCACAGAAAAGTTGGACTGCAGTGGGTACTGATTTCTGCCAAAGAAACAGTTAACACCAAAGTACACATAGTTTTAGCTTAAGTTCTCCTGCTGTCTACAGGAGCTAATTGCAATCACAGGCTTCTTCCTTTCCCAAAGAACTAGCAATAGGTGATGGAAACATTTATCATAATTACCCTTTCCGAAGAAGCGCAAACCAAATAAAATCACCACAACACTGACTGTCTTGAAAAGGTATCAAGATGATCTATTTATATAAAGAGTAAGATGAAGTATCGCCCACACTCACAATATAGTCATATTCACTAATCACACTGGGACACCACCAGCACCTTCTCCTTTCAAGAACTGGGCAGAAGAAAACCAAAGGAAAGAGACAGGCTGAAAACCCCTCCCTTCAGTGATCTTATGTAGGGGCACTATATTTGTGTTGTGTATGAGGAACTTCAGCAGACCCATATGTTGTTACTATTCCTTTAGCCATCCTGTAAGTGTTCAAACTTCACTGCTAGTGTGGGAAGTGTGTGACAGAGACACAGTTAGTATTTCCAATAATGATACAAATGAATGACATTCCATTCAAACAGTTTAGACAACGCTAATAAAAATAAAAAAGCACACTAAGAAAGAAAGGGGAATGTGTATGTCAAATAAACTACCTGTGGGCTTGAAAGATGGAGGGATAATTTAAAGTGTGCTATTAGAGTAGCAGAATTGAAATGAATGTCAGGCAAGTATGAGGCTAACATGCTCATTATTCCTTTGATCGCAGTGTTTCACAGTATTTAGCATGTGATGGAGAGCTTTCACTTATTTATGGTAAGACAAGTAGAATACAAATTATTAATAGCTCATCTCATTCACTAAGTGTTAAAAAGTAGCAGGAGGAGTGCAATGGCTGCTTAGAAAGTTCTCATTTAGGAGGTTTTAAAGGAAGTTCCACATACAGCCCAAGCTAAAATACCTTTGAAAGATACTACAGCTTAGTGGCACCAGTTTAGGGCAATCTCTTAGAAAACTTCCAGTGATGCAAAAAAGGAACTAAGGCAGCATCCCAGCCAGTGCTCTGCTATTTCAGCAGCTGTCAATAGCATCCCAGATTTCCAGCCCAACACATATGAGTTCTCAAACTTGAATCCCAAGACAAACCACCCAGAAGAAAGATCCGCTTTTGCTGAACCAGAGTTGGAATCTTCAAGTTGCCTGAAAACTAGGAAAACTAAAACTAGTAAAGGTGTGAGGCTGGCAGAAGGAGGGAGCCAACAGGGAAAAAAACCCCCAAACTAAACCTATCCAACCAAAAAACACCTCAAAACCAAAGCAAAGACATGTATCTCTTTAAGATACATATCCCAGTAAGCCTAAACACTAGAGTAAAAACACACATATTTCCTCTACCACTGCCCAGAGGGCCAAATTCCACATCTACAAGTCTCAAGAATCAGGCCAGCACTGTCCATCTGTGTGCTATCCTGAAGGGTTGATTGTAAAACCTGTTAGTTTAGGAATTGGATATGAGTTCTGGTGGAGATACCTCAGTCAGTCATTCATTGCACCTCTCAAACAATTCCTGACAGATGTTTGTCCAACCAATTCCTAAAGAGCTCTACAAGCTCCATCTCTTTCTTCATTACTCCTATTGTTGAAAAGTTTTTCTAGTATAACCTGCAGTTGGCACAAAATACCAATTCCTTCCTCTGAACAGACTAAGACCTTGTTGAAAACCTCCACAGGTGCACTTAGGTATCTGTGTTTTCTTGGATTTTTAGAAGCACACCTACTGCTAAGGTGGTGTAAACTAAAATGAGTAGTAAGTAACCATGACTTATATTTTAAGACTCTCTAAATAACAACTCGGACTGCCAAAGAACCTCAAGTCACACTTTAACTAACTGTATAGAAAAATAATTTCATCCACAAGCAATAAGCAGACACTACTGAGATAAAAAGCACCATCTGCTTAGCAGAACTCCATGACACCACACAAAAGTTTATGACAAGAAGTGAAATGCCAGGAGGAAAGCAAACTGATTTTTAAAAGTTCTGTATCTATTACTCAATAGCTCTTCTCCCAGTATGTAATTCTAGCAACACCTGCTCTCCTCAGTGTCTAACATCTTCTTTTATTCCTTTTAGTTCTGCCTAGACAAGAGATTTATGGCAGTGTGTGGTGTCCCAACCCAAAGCAGAAGGGAGTACCCAAGATACACAGACACCCATGATGGAAAGGGAATGACGAAAGTCAGAGATTCCACAAAAACTTTGAAAGTTTTATTAATAAATTATACTCTTGGCATGGAAATTGGTACACATCAGTCCCTTATCTATTAGTATACACACAGAGATGTGGATTTTGAATATGGAATAGAGTAAAAGATTAGACAGAGAGAAAGACAAGAAAGATAGAAAATCAGAGAAAGAAAAGAAAAAAAAGTGAGGGAGAGAGGGAGGAAGGGATGAAGCTGATCATGTGAAATCTGTGTGAGTTTTAGTATCAGTTTCAGAAGAATTGATGACTTGGGTCATGAAGGCTGCAATCTTCAGCAGAACTTGGCAAAAGCATGTGTACTAAAACAAAATTTGTATCAGAGGCTTCAGTTTGAAGTTTTAGAAAGCTGAATTGAACCAGCTTTGGTTTGACCAAACATGAAGTTGTAGCAATAAAATTAGGATAATAAATTCAGCCTGTACATATGTCATTCCATATACATCTGGCAATTTCTCTTAGAAGGATGAAAACAAAATTGTGTAAGATACTTTCATAGAAATTATCAGTCATACTGGAAAGACATACTGGTGCACACATACCCATAACTGAAAGGGCTATATCAGTACAGAAATCTGTCCTTAGATTATGGACTCTTCCCCATCTCTTCTCCAGGACGTAAGAAGATGGGTTTTTTTACTCCACAAGAAGGATGCTTCATAGTTCTTACAGCAAAGCACAGTTCTAATAGGAAAGACTGAGAAAAAAGTTATGCAGCGGTTTTATACCACAAGTGTGGTGTAAAACCACAAGTGGTTAAGGCCACTGTTGCAGAGTCAAATCCTTTCAGAGTAAGGACATAACATAAATCTTCTCCATCCTCTTCCTGTTCACAGCTGTCATTCTAGGGCAGCTCACCACATCCTTCCTGCTGAAATTGCCTTATTTTATAAGACCAAATGAAAGCTTGTATATGCAGAAAGGAAACTGACCTTTAGGCAAATGGACTACTCATTTAGAGTTTGCAAGGGTCAAATTGCTACACCAAAGAATTTAATATACAGTGCAAGAGTCTGGCCACTCTCCCACTGTGTGGAAGACCTGAGTAATGAATTCATACACTTACATGGTGAGAACAATAGGTACCATGTTATACATACCATGGATTGCTTCTCCTGTTTTGATCTAAACAGTTTGTTTCTCTAAGGTATTATTGGAACTGCTATTTTCACTTGAAAACAGTCATTTTTGATGAGCTAACATTTTATTGTAAATCACTTTCCAGCATATTCTCAGTCTCATTTTAAATGGATAGCTGTCACATTCTGAACAGCCTTTACACCCTCGGACATTTTCCCATCTAAATGCTAACTAGAGGTGATACTGCCTACTTAGAAAAGTCATATGAAGTCATAGCCCACATTACTATAACAGCAATAAAAGGGCAAGAAAATGAGGAGCTGTTCTATTAAACATGATGAAAATAATAAATGTTGTAGCGTTTGCAAATGGGCTGGGGAGTATTTTGAAGCGCAAGCATTTTTCTTCCCAGTCTAGAACAGAGCTTGGTAATGAGGAGCAAGGTGCCAGAAGCAGACACATTGCCCTGAGACACGCTGGAATTGGTGGATCTTTCCAGCCTGCTTCCTGCAGATTAGGCAAAGAGAGTAATGAACTCTCTGCAGTGCACTCGGGCTGAAAAAACTACCACCTAGTAGAGGACAAGGCAGATTTCAAGGAGAGACTGGCACTTTACAAGGAAGATACTGGGATTTTGCTATACCGATAACTTTTATAGGAACAGTAGAAAGTGGGTATCAAGGTCTTTTATAGTCAGGTAATAAAAAAACAGAACTATGTGAGAAAATCTTCTACTGTAGCTGAAAAATGTATCTGATGCCAGGGGGAAAAAAAAAATCAAACCTTTTCAAAACAGAATGAAAAAATGGCTATTTTCTTCTTGGGGATTTATATATGCTTTTAACAAAAAGAGAAGGAAGAAGCCCTCTACATTTTCATACACTCCTTGTTCAGGTACATGCTTATGGCTCAGATTAATCCTCCTACAATAGACTGCTTCCTGGTATTCAGCATCAGGTTGATATCTATTGTCTTCATCCTGGCCTTGCTGTGCATTACTTTGAGCTAACCCACTTAGGTCCCAGCTATCTATCTGCTGGCCTCAATCTGCCCCTTCAGCCCTTTCTCAAAGCAAAGAGGACATCAAACCTCTCTACATAAACTCAGGCTAATCCCACATTAATCATGGGAGCTCTGTAGGCAGGGTGTTTCTTCCCTCCTCCTATCTTTAAAATGAGGAATGATATAGATTAGAAGTAAAGAGTCCCTGAAGGATGGCAGGTATAACTCTTCTCTGATAACCCACTCTCAGGCTTTCCCAGTGGGGATCACACCTTGGGCAGAAAGAATATCTCCTGCAGAGGCAGTCTCCTCCCTGTCTTAAGGAAAAGAATATGCCAGACACAAAATAAAGGCTAGTCTATATGCCAGATATTCATACATTTAAGTAACACTGGGGGAAAAAGCCTCAACCAACAAAAACTTTTAGCTGCAATGGTACAAGATTCTGTGCAGACAATCCCTAACCTTGATAAAGTCAACAAAGGAGGAGAGGAGCAGTCACTTGCACTGTAAATAACCATCAGCTACTACCCTCTACTGTTTTCTACAGTTACTTTCAACTAATTTACTTAAAAACCATAGTCACCCACCTTGTCACGGCAGACATTAATTAACTACAACATTTACAGAATTATAGCAGTCAGCCAAGTATCTCAGTTTTGACAAGCAACGCAGCCAAGGTAAAGCCAACTGATGCAAGCCACTGGATTTCCTTCAGAAGAAAGTCAAAGGCTGTGAAATGAACTTCAGGAAGATCCGCAAATAAATACAGCCCCCAGCAGAAGGAGCAAAGCCTGCATGGCTGATGCTGCCCTCAGCTGCCACACACTTCATTATTAAAGAAAACCAAGGCACTGTGAGCCTTAATTTCCCTCTAAGAAAAGGAACATGGGAGAGTGAGATTGACACAAACAGCTTAGCATACTCTGAGTAATTAAGTCTTAGCATACTCTAGGGTGCTGTAATTCAGATGCCATAACTTTGAAACACTGGAACTTCAGTAGAGGAAAAGACAATTCAGTTTGTACAGTGCTTTCTTTTCAATTTATATTCACACGATTAGTTTATTCTAAAGTTAAATTTTTATGATTATAGTTTCTGGCTTTTCAGTCTTCACTTCTTCAAAATATATAAGTTCTCTGTTATATATATATATACACACACATATATTTATATGTTCTCCTGTTAACTACATCAGTTTTCAAGAAAATTACAGTTATTCTATATGTTTTGGTTTCTTTCTAACATGACAGGTTTTTTTGTTTCTTCTTCAATAGATTTGATGAATGGTGGCTTTATAATCCCTCTCAATAATTGCACACATTAATGGAACTCCCCACTCCTCCCAAGGTCATTTGTACACCCTGCTCGTGTCGTCTTTTCAATTCTGGCTTTGTCATTGTTGTGAGCTTGCTTGTTGGGTACAAAAGCAAAGTCTTTTTTGGCTATCTGTAGGGGTAGGGCTATACAAACAGATAATATGAGCCAGTGTGTTCCAAGATTACAGAGCTTTGAATATGTCACTCTAAAATTTAAGACCCATCTTTCCTCGTGGCATCTCTGGACCCTTTCACCTCAACCCCTTTACTTGCTTTAGCTGAAAGAAGCTTCACTTCCTATTAGCTTTGATCCACTTCATAACAAATCAGAATTAATGCAGGCTAAGGAAGCCAGAAAAAATCAGAAATGAATTTCCAGCATCCCGACATATAGCCTTTAGGGAACTTATTTGGCTTGGTCTCCAAGTCTGCTACAAGCTGCTAAGACTTCAGTGGACAAAATGTTGTGACCGTAACTAAAAGGAAACAACTGAAAGAACTCAAATACCCTGATGTGATTTAGGTTTAAACAAGGACATAGACATTAGGAAAGGATTTGATTTGTGGTAAACATGAAAAGAAATAAAACTAAGTGTGTGTGTTGTACCCACTGTGCAAACGTTGCTGTAGGCACGGTGGGTTTTATTGCTCATTAGTAAATAATCAAGTTAAAAATAAGATGGTTGGGAAGCTGCTGATTGATGAGGAATAAAATAACATGACATAAACATCTGTCTCCCAGTCTAAAATGTGTTACTAGAGGAAGACATTGTTAAGGCACTTGAATGCTCAATGCCCTGATAGTGATGAGATAGTGATTGCATTGGGAAGAGTATAATGCAACTACAGCTGCCATTCCCTTTCCCACATGGGGAACGTTTCAGAAATGTGGGTCTGGATTGTTTACTTCCAGAGTGTCTTTAATCCCCCAAGACTTCCACAGGGCACAAACTTTCCTTCCACATAAAACTCTGCTCCCAAGCAACAAAGCTCTTAGACTCTTGCTTGCAGCATGAATCCCTCCTGTACTGCAAAACACTTACCCAGCTACAGACAGTGAGCGCTGACATGCCCTCTCACCTCAGGCATGCCCAAATCTACTTTGTCAAAAACACAGACAGATCTGTGCAACAAAGAGCTTTTAAAGCTTAAGCATTTAAGAAAAATACCCCACACAGGTATCCCTACTTAATTAAAAAACTTTTCTGGCAGAGAAAGAGCAACACACAGACTCTTCCACTAAGGCATCTTCTTCTCTATTAGATTTCACATCTACAGAACTAAAATCACTACAAATTTTACTAGTGAACACAATCTTTTTTTTTCAATTTCTACTAAACTCAGTTTCTGTCCTCCAAAGAGGATAGAAATACAATTTCTCCTGGGTGCCACCCACACCTTGCTCCTTTGGTCTGCCTTCACACTGAGAAGAAGAAAGGCTGCATTTGCAATGACCATCTCTCTATATTTTTAAACTCATAAAGATCACACACAAATGGAAAACAGATTATTTTACCAATTAAACATTAAAATAGTAAGCAAGTATCTACCGCTACCAAACAGCCTGCCCTCAGAGGTCAAACAGCATTTTGGGTTTTCCACACTTGGAGAAATAAATATGAATAAAACTACAAAGCTGGATAAATGCATGCTGTAAGAAATGCAAATAATTTTCAAGATGTCAGCATCTACCTCACATCATAATACTCTTCTTCAGATTTTAATAGGCTGACTTCAGCCTATTTTACAGTTATGAGCAAAAAGATACAGATTTTTTATTTAAAGAATCTACCTGCTTTCCCTGGTCACACCACTGAAATTTATTTATGTGAAAATTAGAGAAAAAATACTAGTTATTATAAAAAATATGAAAACTTGGCACAAAAAGAATCACCTTGATTTTGATTTTATATTTCAGTTAATGAATCAGAATGAAACAGAAGCAATATTACCAGAATACAGAACATAACATCATACCACACAATACTCCACCTGAAAAACAAATGCACACACAGCAAAAACTCTCTGAAAGAATATAAACTAAGATTGCTGACAGATAGTAATGGAAAACAGTATGTTAAATAATGATAAATAAAGAAAAGTCCAGAATTGTACTGATGTCTTGGATTTATGTAGCATCCTCATAAACAATTTAAAAACAATAAACAATACTCTAAACTTTAAATTTATATATTAAACGGGGAGTAGGAAGCAGCAAGATCTGGAAGACTGAAAAGAATGGGCAGAAAACACTACCTAGGCAAAACACAGGGGATAAACATCTGTGACAAATATGCATGACTGGTATACCAAAAGAGACAGAGACCACAAAACTGGGAATGGAAGTAGAGACATGCAGAGAGCAGCAAACCAAGATTAATCTGCTATGCAACACAGCTGTAGCAAAGGCACGGCAAGGCTGCCAGCCTGCACAGACCGAGCAAACACCGTGAAGTCTGCAGCCAAACCTACGTCTGGTAGACCACCAGCACAAATGGCTGCACCTTCCCCCTGTCTGTTTGCCTTCTGTAAGCACCACCAACACAAAATTTTACACTGCTCATCACACACACACACACACACTCATCTTGGGGTGCATGCACTGACATGAGCACTGCAACGCATTCCTGGTGTCTGCACTGGGTCTGGTGACCATTCCCAGTGGGGCTCAAAGGACAGCTCCCCCTCAGGAGGCTTTGTACCACATTTCTAGTGGAGATGTCCAGCCAAGGAGATGAAGCTATACCTAACCTAAAGAAATACTCCCAAAAGATACATACTGAAGATAGGATGAGAAATAGGGAATGCAATCAGAGCTGATGAAAATGCCTCCAATTATGTAATTTAAATTACTTAGGAATGTCTGCTGGTAAGTAATGTTGCATAAAGAAAGGATTTTGAAGAGATGACTTGAAACTTTTCTTTTTCAGTTTTCATCAGTCAATGTGTAAAACATTTCTCAAGCTGAGACCTCTGCTGCAGCCAAGAACATCTGGAGGAATTACGTAAATCCCTTGTAACTATGCTGTAGAAAATTAAACTGGAAGATATCAATAATTGCGAATGATAAAATACACAGGCAGCTAAAATCTAGAGTGTGTTTTTATCAAATAGAAGAGTTGCTAGCTGTATTTTCTCTGTACAAGCTGAGACTAAAAATGGAGCCTATTCATCAATACTTTGGGAAGATGAACCACTTGTCATTTGAGAGAAAAGCCACAAAAGGTTTTCAAGAGCCACATAAGGGAAATTCTTTCTACTCCTACTGAAACTGTAGAAGTTCTTCCCTCAACTTTCCCACTGGTTGGTTCCTAAACTTTTAACTTCTTTTTTATATATATGAAGAAGCTTTGTCTACATTTGCTAGAAGTGTGGTATTTTAGGGAGCCAAAAGACTTAGAAGATCTTGGCCACACAAAATAATCTTACAGTGGTCACATCCTTATGTCCTATGACTCTCTTCCTTTCATGATTCACTGTTTTCACATTTTATATTGCTGCATTTGTTGTTACAGCTGAAGTCCTACTTTCTATATTGTGTGATTTACATATATTTTTTCTTGTTCCACACTTTATCATGCAGATAAAAGAAATATATTTATGTCTATTTTGAGATTATCTTCTCAAGGTCAGTTTCCCAACTGCTCCTGTTGCCAGTCAGCCCAGAATGCACTTATGCACAATGTCTAACTTTGAGCATGATAATCATCCCACTGTATCATAATTTCCATAATGAAGTCAGAGCAAAAACTCTCTCACCAGCTGCCTCAAAATTAAAAGATGTAGAAGGTCTCAAAACAACTGCCCAAGTTCATAAATTGATTACCACACTCTTCAAAAAGGTCTGTATTTACTGAAGGAAAACTACTGAAATCTTAGGAACCCTACTGTCAGCATCCCTTTTGAGACTGCCATTTCCACCCAGTGAACAAAGTCAAACCACCAGAAACTGAGCAGAGCTCTACTATTAGTGGTGGTTGTGCATATGCTCTGCATTAATAGAGGCAGTTGCCCTGAGGAATTAGCCATCTATATTCATGGACTAAATGATATTGTATTCATTGAGCAGTTAATGATAGCACAGTTGAAGAAGGGGTCAGTTCCTGTATTTAGGGCTAAATCTTTGCTTTCTGTTGCAGGTGAAGGATATTCTCTGTGGGTTCAATAGTGTTCCATCCAGACCCTTTTCTCCTTTCACCAATGCATCAGTCTTCTTCTCCGTAACTGGGATTTTAACTAGAGTCACTAGATTGAAGTATGGTTCATGGTGACACACCAGAGTACAATGAGAACAGCAATCATTAGTAAAGCAAAATGCAAACAGCAGGTACTTTTGGAACCTATATTAGGTGCCTTTCGCACCTCAAATGGTATCTTAATGCCAGGCGACTGTATTGTGACTATGTTATCAACAAGGTGTTCAGCAGTTGGCCTCCTCCCAGCTAAAGGGTCAATGTCCATTCACAGATCCATTTGAGTTCAGTGAGGTGTTCAGTACACAGTGAAGGAGCAAAATAAAAAAGAATAGGTACGGAACTGACCTGAAAATAATAAAGAAATGAAACAACACTATATGGTCATGTGCTAAGTACAGAATTTCATTAATTCTCTTTTTAAGGTGTTTGCTCCCATTTTTTATCTTTGCACTACATCTTTTCCTTCTTTTCAATGACTCTACCATGACACACATGAAACAGCTCCTACTGTGAAAGGGATTCAAGAGCTCCCTTCCCTTTACTCTGAATGTTCACTTCATGAAATAACCTCAAAACCAACTGGAGAGACCAACCAAAGGGAAAACAAGAACAGATAAATCATTTCCAGCATGCAGAGATACAGTCATCAGATGTCACAGTCATGTAAGCAGCCTTGACAGAGGCACTTCATCTGAATGTATTCATGAATATGTGCACCAATTGGTTCAAAAGATTTCCTTGGTCTGGATAAGCCCTAGGACTTGGTCTTTCTCTGGCTCCTCTGGTGTATCTCTTGGGAGCAGGACCCCATCCTATAATTACTTTGCAAAAAATGAGCCCATACCTTATTTTCAGGAACTTTTCTGCCCTCCCTTTCCCTGTACCCCATAATTTTGATGAACACTTTCCTTCTTGAATGTGAAAACCTTTGTCTCTCTTGACTGGAAGTATAACATCTGTAGTGTCCTATAAAGTTCATTGTACACACAGACCTGGTGCAGGAAGCTGAAACATATATCACAATTTCGCACTTCCCTGGCTGCTTGGGAGCATTTTACTGACAGATGTGAGCTCCTTCTGTATCTCCAAGGCATTGTGGGGATTGCTCCCACCCTCTGGCCAGGACAACATTCTCCTCCTTTCCCCTTTTATACAACCCTGCCCAGGAAAAGCCTACTCTGTTTCATTCTCTCTTGCTCAAATCTTCTGATTATTCTCTGCAAGTCTGAAGCACTCATATTCCCAGACACGAGTTCTTTTGTTATGCAACTAGATACTTACAGTGCTCCCAGCCCCCTACTTTGTGTATCCTAACATGAGCACTGCTTATTCATCATTCACATCTTCATGCTTAACATCTCCTCAGCATCCCTCATCTACCAGCACATGTGGTAGAACTGGCAGGGAATCCACACAGACCGAGGCATTCTGTGAAAAAATCATTTCCAGAACGCGAGATTTTTTGCACAGCTTTTGAGTTGCTCAATAGTCATGGTTGTAAATACACAGAGGGTGCAAGATGATACAAAATAATATCTGTGGCATTGCTTCAAGAGATACCAAAGCCTACTCTGTTCCCTCAGCCCACGGAAACATTGTGTTCTATTTCCACACCACAGTTTTTTCTTCATCTCTGGAGACAACACAGCCCCTTTTTTTTCCCTTTCAAGGTCTCAGCCCAGCATCATACACATGCGAATAGAGAACTTAAACATTTGTTGAGTTGCTTCAGAAGTTTAACAAACAAGAAAATAAAGTAACTAGACTTACCCCAAGGAAATTAATATTTGAATCGTTTTCAACCTTGGCACTTAAGTATTAAACAAAATAAAGTACAAGTAAGTCCTCCAGCAATGACTGTGCCTGCCAGGCAGGTAGGGAATATACCTTTTCACTCTGGATCTAATACACTTCACTCTCATTTACAGTTTCCCATTTGATATTTAGGTAACTTTACAACATTATTCATTATTAAAGCTGGATTCAAATCAGTAATCTTCAGAAGGGAAGTTACACATCCCATTTGTTACTCAGTTCTCCAGATAAGTGCTTCGGCCTCAAACTCATGCATCAGCTTTGATGACAGAGAAGCAGTGTTCACTGAAGTGTTGCTAATGCATTCCTGAGTCTGGCTAATTACACACAATCAACTGATACTCAAGCATCGGGATGCCAAATATTGCCTTAAATCATTACCACTTGATGGGAAACTTTCTATTGCTTGAAGAGGTGAAAACAGTTCAGTTAGTAATGAAAATCAGATCCCACATTTTTAGACCAACCTCCTGAAGTCAGCTATGTAGAAATTAAGGCCTTTAACCTCCTCCTGTTGCACAGAAAATAAATTCAACTATTTTTTTCCTTTCTTACAAAATTTGAATATATACAAGCCTTTTTAAAAACCCCACACAAAGTATTTATATGTCTTCAGTAAGAGCATTGTTAAAACTCTCGCCTGAATAAATTTATATGACAACGCTGCCTGGAAAACAACAGTGAGAGCTCCAAGGAACATGATTCCACATGAAGTTCCACATGCACTGTGGAACAGAATCAACCTTCTGCAGGTAATCCACCAGGACCATAATCTAAAATCTGCTACTACCTTCATCCTGGATTGCCTAATTACACTTTTATCTAGAGTTCTCTGTTTGACACTTGAATTAGCTAAAATATTGCTGGTAAAGGCACCCTGAAACATCAGGGTAACTAACAGAGGAATCCAATTGTGGAAGACTGCTTCTGTGTTTGTAAATCCCTGCAGATGCGCAATAGCAATAGAAATAGCAAGATGACAAGGCCAAGGAAAACAGCAGCTAATAAAATAGACCAAGATGAAACTATTGATACAATAAATCCTACAACAGACTGTACCATCAACTCAGCTTTGTTTCCCAGCCTAAAAGTAAAATTTAATTAGGTGCAACAAATCTAGATAACTAGCACTTGACCTGTATCTGTCAATATAGTCTGATGCTGAAAAACATGGAAAGGATTCACGGGCATGGAGTGAGGCATGCCAGGGTTTGATCACTCTCCCTCCAGGCACACACCTGTCTGTGCCCTGTCACCCAAGACGTATCAGTGCCACGGGCTCTTGGTTGTGCTCCTCATCAAGGGGTTTAGGTATCTACAGTGGGACTTCTGAGTAGGTCAACTACGTATGCCTCGGTCAGGTCTTCAAAATACCCACATCTTCGTGTTTCAGCATTGTATCCAAGATTTTTTGGGGAGGTGAGTAACCTGACCAGTGTCCTTCAGAGTTATGACTGTTCACTCATTTCTAATCAACCTTTAATAAGTCACTATTTTGAAACACTTCATTTTATAACCAAAAAAGAGGAGGGTGTGGACAAAGAGCCCCTAAACCCAAACAAGCCAATTCTCCATCCGTTTGGACCTCCTTAGACTAAAATCAAGATTGTATCATTTATGAGTTTATAAAGAGCAACATTTGTGTAAGACTCCTGGAGAGGATGAAGGAGGATCTTTCAATGGTCCAAAGCAGACAATTAAACCCAAAAAGGCTCAGAATTCAAGATCCAGCCTGCACTGCAGCACGTGAGTTCCTTAGTTCAAGGCATTGCTTTGCACTGTGGATCTCCCGTGTGTGCAACTCTCCCATCACCTGTTAAATAGAAGTCAGGCACCAAGAGCACAGGTATGGATCTAGGGAAACACAGTACCCCCAAGAACAAAGGCTTTATAGTTACAGTGCAAACGCACATCAGCATCAGACATGCAGGACTTCTAAATATTTTTCCTGACTCTTCTGAAACCAAACAAAATTGCTGCACTGGCTACCATTCCTACATGAAGCAGAGATGCCCCCTTGGAAAACAGGCATCTATGTATTGACAAGCTGTCATCTCTGATGAAGTCAGGAGTAAAGTGCTCTTAAATCAACCTTGGAAGATTAAACTTTTAATGGTAGCTTTGCATTGCTGTAGCTGGAAATGGATCTGCAGCTTTGTATTTTAAAGGCCAAATCCTTCTACTCCTTTGTTCCCTTTTTTAATTTTCCCTTCTCTTTTCCTTTCCCTTTTCTCCAAATTAAAATTTGGAACACTTGAAAATGCTAATTGAGTTTCACTTCATTCAGACAGGAAATAATGACCTCAAGATAATAAGACAAGTTAATAGTCCCCTGCAGGTAAATTAACACAAGACCAAATGCTTGAAGACCTTGAGGATCACAACTGTTAAACTTAAGTATGCATTCAAAGCAACTCTGAGCACCTAACAAAGCAGGTCACAGACCATCAATCAGAGCTATTGAAAAAAAAAAACTCTTCAAAGAAACAAGATAACTACAGAACACATGAAGGTAATTTCTTTTCAACATCTACTGTAAGACAGCCAACTGAAAGATGCTTTTAAGTAAATATATAAAAAAACCACAACCTGCATGCTCAATGTGTATGGAAAGGTGTGCTTAATGAAGTCATTAACTCATCCCCAAAATCAAACAGATATATTTCAGTAAACCATCCATCAGAAACAGATACATATCCATTGCAATAACATTATATTTTCTTTCTGCAATCACTTTATGAGGTTCAAAATATGAATTTGATTACAGTATATCCATGAAGATGAAATGCTTACAGGAATCATAATGCTGCTTTAAGTCACAAAACAAACATTTCACAGCCCATAAACTGTAAAGTGCTATAAAAGTGCCCAAAGCACAATAGCCACTCCACAAATCACATTCATGTCAGAATAGACAAAAATGTCTAACCTAAAACCATTCATAGAAAAATATCCTTTCTCTTTAAAATACAGCTGTTAACAAATAAATGGGTAATTCTGACAAACTACTCAAGTTTAAATTCATAGCCCTCTATTAAAATAGCACCAATGTGTTTTAAAAGTTAAAATATGCTGGACCATGTAGAAATTAAAAAATCAAATTACGCTGGTTAAAAAACATAATTTATTATGAGAAATCCAGAACCTGTGTGTTCAATACCATTTCAAAGATATCACTGTATCTTATAATCCTTTAGGATGCTAAATTATCTTTGTGTTTAGAAAGGAGAAAAACTGTTATTTACAATCTTCTATTTTTAATTTGAGGTTTTTCCCTTAATTACTTTTTGTGTCAGCACAACTAGCAGGTGTCAAGAGCGTATTTTCTTTGCTTGCATGAGTTTATCTACAGTTAAGACAACAACTCTGAACTGAAAAACCTGAAAAACTCATTTTCCTCTCCCAACACATGAATATAAATTACGTGGTAAGAAGGGGGACCTGGCAAATTGAAAACCTGCAGGACCATGCACAGATATTCATGGGTGCCCAACAGTACAGGTTCTGCTGCAGAGACCTTTCTGGCAGAACATCATCTCCATTGAAGGACTGCTGCAAACATAAACCTGACACTTTATCTGCTGGTACACTGCTGAAGTCTTTGCATTGATAGCTGATTAGACATGCAGAAAACCCAGTCCAACAGTGACCAGAAACAATAATGAACTGCAGAAATGAACTGGAAACCTGACATTGACAGAACTACAGTAATAAAGATATAATAAATACAATCACTATAAATATGGTGCAAAATTCTAGATTTTCTTGTAAAGCACTTATTTGCATTCAAACAGGAAGGGCACAAATCATGAAAGAAATAATAGGCAAACATGAAATATATCATACAACATTATCTGTGTAATAAAAATTAAAGAGAATAATTTGATTGGAGCTTGCTAATGATTAAACCACTTGAATTAATGTTCTGCATAAACAGTATGCTGGGTTTGCAAAGCGAAGCCTCAAAAATTAATGTGAAGATTGTTTCGATTAGAAAAAACCTATATATCAGTAAGTTTTCCTGTTCTTTGCTCCCTCTTCTGTACGCAAATGCAAAATAAGATTTAAAAAAACCCACTTAAAACATCCTTGTTTATTTTATCACTACTGTCATTACATTAGGCTATCTTTAGAGACTTTAAATCTCCTGTTTAAACCAGTTCACCCTTCTCATTTCTGTGCAATTCCCTAAGTGGCTCAGTTCACTTTCCCAGTTATTTTGGGTTTTATCCTTTCACAGAACTTCATGCAGCTACGCACAGGTCACAGTTAAAATGACTGGCCTAAAGCAAAGAGAAAAAGGTGCTCCAGAAAAGAGTTGATATTTATCCCAGTATTTTGCTGCCAGTGCCCCCATCTCACATGAAAAACAGAGCACCTGCATACATGCAAATGCTTCCCACACCATCAGAGCAGCACTGCTGCTCGTCCATGTATCATTCCAATCAAAATATAAATAGTTCAGTTGTTTTCTCCATAGTGTCGTTCTCATTTTCAATAAAAAATGATTCCCCACAGTCCTGTGCAACATCTCATGAATCTGCTGCCTTCAAACTAAGGAAGAGTTCAGGCTTTTATGAGAAGTACTGTGGTGGACGCCAGTTTTTAGAACCAACAGGGGTAAGGTTTAAGCTGAACAAAGAACAATTAGGTAACTGGACCACAATTAGAGTAATACAGATCAATCTAACTAGTGTCTCTTCAACTAAACTAAATGTATATATTGATTCTCTTCCAATCAGTTTAATAAAGTTAACACTTCAGAGTAGATCTCACTCACCTCAGAATGGAGGCCTCCAATTAGTCTGAGAAACCGAAATCCTCGTGTTTCCCAAACTTCGTGGCATCACCTGATGCCACAAATTCTACTTAATTCTACCTCACTCCCTAAAAATGAATGCCAAAAAGATCTGTGTAATATTTACAGAAAGTTATGCTACACTGTAAAGCACTTGCTATAAATGCCCTTGAGATAGACCACATTAGAAAAACTCAAGTTTCATAACTTGTACACAATTCAATTCCAGACATGGCATTAATTTTTTCATCCTGAGGTATCACAGCTGGAGTTGCTTTGATTTGCTGATTTATACCAAAGAAATACAGGTACTGCAGTGTCTTGTTTAGGCAAAGAGAAGGGAAAATGGTACAGCATTTCCATATGAAGTTCTGAGGAAATACACATTACTCAACCCAAATTTAATACAGGTTCATATTGTCCTTGTTTAGATGCACATATGTAATAGCCAAATTTAATAATGTCAGAGATCTGCTCACAGAATTTCAATGCACAGTGGGCTTAGTCAAGTTGAAAAGCTCATAAATCTGTGGGAAAATATTAGACATTGTTACAACTAAAATCTTAAATGACAATGACTGAAACAATTACTGACAAGTTAGTGAAAACGGCAGTTAATTTTAGTATTTCCTTATGTAGTTTGTCAGTTCATCTTTCACAGTTATAAATATTCATGGAAGAGTAGAAATAAAAAAAAATGTTAAAAGGATGCTTTTTTACTAAAAAAAAAAAAAATTGCCTTCTTACTGTGAATTCTCATGTTCTTCCTACTGCCAGTAGCTTTGGCTACTCACTTTTTAAACTGGCTTTTTTTAAAAAAAATTAACTCTTCTCCTTACATTCTTCTTCATCTGAGGAAGAAATGGAAATTACCAGCTCTTTTGGTTCCTTCTTTAACAGCAAGTGTTCTGTTGTTATGCACATGCATTACTAAATATGACTACTTTGACGTGAATTTATGAAGACTGACTTCTGTTTTTAGTGCCTGTGTCTCTACCTACATTCTGTCCTTCTGCTCATCTGTTGCCTAGTCAAAATTGTCTGAACTTGAGCCAGTTTGTACATTGCTTTATAGTGCATGCCTGACTGAGACCTTAAACTTTAACTAATATTCTAAGACATTATTCTTTGCAGAATTTAATAAAAATATTCTTAAAAGGAAGACTAATGGTTAAAAACTTATCCTACTGCCATGCAGACAAAATGTTCAAGGACCAGACACACACTGGGCTTTCTCCCACAGATCTGCAAACACATTTCACCCTGTAGGTGTGATGGTCCCAACCAGCAGTTGTCAGCAGATTTTGAGAAAGTTTGTGGTTCTTGGTAACCTTTCCGCTTATAACCCTCACTGTAACAAGAAGTGCAAAGTGAAGTCAGGTGGCACTGGGAGATATTTGGGAAGAGAAGACATTAAACATTACAAATCCCTTATGCATCAGTCTGCATCAACACCTCACAATTTTTCTCAGGTCTATCTGGTGTCTACCTGCAGCATGAAAGGACAGGACTTGGAGAAGGCAAATATTCTTCATTTAGCTTGTTTTCAAGTTGGCCAACTGAAGACCAAGTAGACAGCACTCATTTTTTTTAATACACATACAGTTGGTATGTTCACCTTTTGTCTCTCATTAGTATGAGGCTGTCACATCTAGTGACCATCAGCAGTTTCCTGAAGACTGGAACTTTCTGCACAAACTGGGAATACATTTAGTTCATAGTTTTACACCAGTTTTTTAGTTTTCCAGCTTTTGAAAAGCAAGTAATATTATTTTAAGAAACAGGGCTTAATCCAACTCACAATAATTATGTGAGTAACTCAGTCATGTAGGCTACAGCCGGGGAGTAGGGAGCATCCTTGCAGAGCACCATGCTTACATTTCTTCTCCAGAGCAAGTAAGTCCCTCTGGAAGTATAACTGGAATATCTTTCTGACTCCATTAGCGCACAAGAAATTTGTGCATTTCGAGAGGGAGACTAAGCCTGCTCAATTTGTGCAATTACTGTGACAGAACAGGGTACCAGCCTGGAAATGGAACCTTCAGTCAATCAGATGATCCAAGAATGGATTTTGCTTTTATCAGTAATGGTGCAGTTTACATCTATATTCTGAGGAACCCTGAGCTGGGAAGATCAGTTCAGCATCCTCCTCACCCATTAAACCAGTTTTCTTGTTACCTGCCTTCATACTCAGCCCAGCTTTCACAGCACATAAGGTGAAAGCTCTGCTGAAGACATCTCAAGACCAATTCACTCCCCAGGGAATTGGTCAGGCTAATTCCCTCACCAGGAGATTAGCTCATCCATCTCCAGGCTGATCAGCAACTAGAACCTGTGTCCCCCACTCCCTGAGCAACTATAAAAAAGCAGCCTCCCACCAAAATCCATTTCAGATCTGCCCATATCTTGTTTTCTCGACAT
Source organism: Parus major (assembly GCF_001522545.3). Taxonomy (NCBI): domain Eukaryota; kingdom Metazoa; phylum Chordata; class Aves; order Passeriformes; family Paridae; genus Parus; species Parus major. The sequence goes on from NC_031768.1 coordinate 39,941,870, forward strand.
CTCTTGGAGATTTATACACTAGTTTTCTAAATCCATCTGGTAACATATGCAGGGCCCAAATCTCCTGTAGGCCACCAGAGTTAAGCATTTAGAGACCTTAGTGAATAAGCAACAAATTCAAAAATGCAATTAAGTATCTCCTAAAATCCATCAGACTGCGTATCTGTCTAGGCTTTAGGTACTGAAATTTTAACAAGGGTTTAGGAATCTAATCTCATCCATGGTCATCTACAAATCACGAGAGCTGCAGCATAATCAGCTCATGATCCAGGCCTCAGCTGAATTTATACAAAAGCAGAAATTATCTGAAATCTATGGCTTCAAACAGCTTATGTAACCCTGAAGTAGCTGTATATACAAAGTGTGGGAAGCAAAATCAATAAGTAACTCAAAAGGTCACCTAGTCATGAGTATGCACAAATGCTTTTTTGACAGACATGCTTAACAACCTTCAGCACTGCCTATGGAAACCATGGCGTCACCTCATCCACTCCAGCATTTCACTACCCTCACCATAAGATATTCCTAATATCTAACATGATATTTTTTGTTTTGGTAGTGAAGTTTGTGATTTTGCTATCCTGTCCTTTTTCCCATGTAGCAGCATTTAAGCATAAAAACTATGTTTTAATGCTTAGATTTCCTCAATTCATTGAACAACTCTTCTTAAGCTTCCCAAGTATAACTGACAACCAAATTATAAATCTCTACTTCATAAAGTGTAATAGCTGCTTCATTAACTCAGATAAAATAATTACAGTCATTTGAACAAACCTGAATTACACCCATCCAACTAAGCAAACCAGCATGATCTAGAAAGTTCCCAATTTCAATTAGCTGTTATTTTCTATGCCTGAAAGTACTGTGATCATACTGACATAGTATTTGAGGGTTGCCGTTCAGTTGTCCAGACCAGTAACCACATTATAAAAAACATCATAGAATATGGAAGTATTCTGGAAGATACTGAAGGACTGAGGGTGATTGGACACCTCATCCTGTTTGCTGGTTTGTTTGAATTAAAATTGAAGGTTTGGAATGAGATTCCATTTTGCCATTCTCCCTAAGCCTAACTTAATATTAAATAATTGTGCAGAAGGCAAAACTTTGAGGACAGAAACATTCTCTAACCCAGGGGAAAGCAAGCAAAATGCAAAAATGCTGGTTTCTCTCATTAGCATGAAACCTTAACTAATCAGGGCTTCTGATCATTACATTTTCTCATTTATTTTAAATGAATAAAACATACCTCATGTAAAAAAGCATAGCTCTCTATATCTTGTGTCTTGAGTGCATCTGCCTTTAATTGTCAATAAAGCCCAAAATTAAAAAAAAAATGCAGTACTGAAGGAATGCCTATAAATTTAATCAAATATGACCCACTGCTCGCCACTTTCCAACAGCTAGGGAAAAAGGAATTGAGCTGTAAAATTTGTTCTGGGCAGGAACTTGGCATCTGCTATCAAGTCAGAGTCCAAAGAAAATTAACATCATGAATTTCAAATACGTTGGCTTATCTCATGTAACTCAAAGCCCAGAGATTTGATTTAAATCATAATGGACTAAATCCTGCCAGGCAGTCAGACCCATGCATGGGACAGGAAGGATTCTGGCAGAGAGGGAAATGGGGGTAGAAAAGTCACAAAAGATTTTGCCTTGGTAGGCTGAACTGTTTGACATCTATTTTCCAATGCTAGAAGTAGATGTAAATACCATTTAAGCCATTCCTGTCTCTCCCCATTAAGTACTATTTAATAAAAAGCACTTGAGTGCTGCATTCATTGATCCCATCCTTTTTCACTGCACAGAGTTTCAGACACCATGATAGGTGAAGGCCTTTTTGATGGTTCTCTAAAAATGCTATTTTCATTTTTAATCAGGACTCACCAGCAAACAGCAATCCAGTTCTCTCATAACCAACTCCCAGCTTTAGAAGACATGCTTGAAGCTAAAAGAGCGTGAACTCCCTCCTCTCCAACAAAAAGCATAAACAACACTAGTAGGGAGAATCAGAACTGCAGAAGGAACACCCTTGTAGCCCACAGAGCCCCAAGGAAGATCATACTGTTCAAAGAGTAGGGTTGGAAAGGTTACATTCCTCATATTGGATAGACCAATCTTATCATAAATAAGTAGCAAAATGGAAAGAAAAACTTGAATTCCTCATTAATAATTTATCCAAAACTACAGACAAGCTTACTTTTGTTTAAGAAGAAAATATCTGCTACAGTAACAAAATGTGTTTCATAACACTGTAAAATTGAAGCATTCACAGAATTTACAGTAACAAGGAGAAGGTGAAATACCTTCTCATCAGTATTCTGCAGCACTTTGTTATCTGAAATGCTCTTTTCAAAACACTTCTATCAGTCATCAGAGATTATACTCTTTAGGGGAGAACAGAATTAATGTGGCATTTGCCTTACCCCTCTTCAAGCTAACTCATGCTAGAGCAGTTCTGATGTCTTCTTGTGCTAACTTGTGCTAACCTGCCATTGGCTTGGTATCAGAAGAAAACACTACTCACTTCTACACAGTGAAAAACATTTTGGTTTCCACATTTACAAGGAGCAGTCAGAAGCATTTCATCAAACCTGTGAAAGGGATTTCCAGAGTGGGCCAGGTTCCTCCGTGACATAAACCAGATCTAAAAGACTGCTCAGCACTCAACAGCTCAGAAGAAGATGCAGAAGTGGATGAAGTACTTAGTCTACGGTTGTATTCATAATATTATATACTGTTTTAGTAACTGAGTTTGTAGAATAGAGTCCTCACCTATTTTCAGTGTTGTCACCTTCCTTTTTCCTAACCTGGAAATGAAACTAGAGATAATTTTAGTAAGGAGGTAATATAAAAGGGGATCTTTATTTGAAGGCCTTCCAAGGTACTTAAGGGAAGATGTCCATAAAATCCCACCCTTCCCAGGGGTAAGTACATTTTAACAGACTTTAGGAAATTAACATAATTGAACAAAATCACCAATTAGGAGGACAAATGGTGATGCAATTCCCCCCAGGTCAAGCCCCTTCTCTGGAGTCCCTCCTCAGCACTAGCTGTACTTTGTCTATGAGAATGTATCTCAAAGAGTTTTTCTCAGCTTTGGTTCCCAAGAAGAATCGAGATAGCACTGGGGCCTTGTACCTCCCAGGGCTTGGAGCCCTGGAATTTGTTTTGTCTTTCTGCTTAAGTAAAGGCCATGGAAAAGTATTGGTAACACTAGTCTCTAACACAATAGACTACAGAGCAACAAAATACATATGCAAAGAATATAGAAAATATAGAAAAAAGGGAAAACCCAAACCAGCATCATATGTGTATAACTGCAATTTTTTTGGCAGAATAATTCATGTTTGAAATTTCCTGGTACCTCATTTTTGCTGTATGGCATCATTTGAGGAGCTTGAGAGCAGTTTGAAGACAGACTCCTTATCTACAGTATCTTTCTATGGCCTGTCTTGATCTGGGGAAGAGGTCACTCAGTCTTATAGAAGAACAATTTGTAAGATGAATCAAGGAAGAAAGCAGGACTTGGAGAGGGCTATTTCATCCATAGTAAAGATGTAATGTTTTACTTATAATCAGATAGCCACTCCAAATAATTTGTAAGTCCCAAACAGTTCTTTCTATTCATACATGTGCAGGTGCAGTGATATCAAAGATGGTTCAGTATGTGGTGCATACTTTGCAAAGCAAACACCAACACATAATTATCTCCCATAATTATTTAAAATAGTTCTCAAACAATTTCTTTTCTAAATTACATTACTGTGCAACTGGAACCATTACAAATGATCATATTGTTTAATTAGCCAGTTCCTCCTAATTTCTTCTACATTTCAGATTTTTAATTAACATTTCATAGCTCTTAAACTGAGTGTAATTACTAACAGCTCACGTGAACTCCCAACTAAAATTAAATCTTTTAATAAACTGCTATTCTGAAAACTGTAAGGAAATTCAATGTTTAATAATTAAGCATTTGTTTGGCTAAAATCCTTACCTATTCCAAATTAAGAATTAGTTCAACAGTCAACATATAAATGAAGTAAAATGCCCAAGCACACAGCACTCTCTGTTTCAGAAACTAAAATAACAACATAGAAAAAAAGCTATGCTGCATTGTATACAAAAAAAAGAAAAGAAAAAAAAGAAAAAAAAAAGCATGTTCTCATTTTCAGTTTCTAAAAGAGATGTAAGGCAGAATTTTGACTTGGTTAAAGGCCACAAAGAAGGTCTAAAAAAGCTAAATTAATGGTAGGGAGCTACCATTTTGGAAGAAGGCAAGGCATTGATTTGTAGAACCAGTGAAAATGCTCAGGGTATAACCCAAGGTCTGGGAGCTGTAGCAGGAGACTGTTCCTAAAGATGAAGAAAGGTATTAGAGAAGCAAATATTTTAGATGTGATAGATGTTAATGGGAAATTATGGGGAAAATCAAGTGAAAGTAAACTCTGCAAGGCTGAGAGGAAAGCAAAAGAACGTGCTATTTTAAGGACAGGAAAAAGTGTAAATGGTGATCATCTTGAAAAGTGGAATTCAACCTACCCAGGGAATAGGTTGAAAAGGTTTCCTGGGAGAGAAGCAGAAAGGATGGAAGTGTTCTGGAGAGCTAAAAGAATTTTATTAAATACAAAAGCAAAGAGCTATGCTATTGCAGAGGAAGGGTACAGAGCATAGTGATAAAACAATATGACTGAGTTTAGAACCCTTCAGTGACCTCAGAATAAAAAACCCTATACAGAAAGCTTAAATAAGGACACCTATTTATGGACAAGGGCAGAGGAACCAGCATGTAGGAGCAACACTGCAAAGGTTATGACACAGGACAAGTTATAGTTTGTAAGGGACATAAGAGGCAACAAAAAAGGTTAATAGAAGGAATAGACAGTGAAAAAGAGCACACAATGGATAAAGCAGGGAAATCTTAAGTATTCAACACCTACCTCCTTTCATTTATTCTCTCCCACCCCAAATTAATTAATCCCACTTTAACAGCTAAACAGGATTGTGAAGGAATAAACTGGGAATTACTGAATAAAAGTTATCTGAGTCAGGCCAGCATCAGAACTCTCCCCTCCACTCCTTTAGGAAGTAGGTGAGGATGTCTCTGAACCTAATCCACCTCAAAATATCATCAATAACATGAATTTGTTTAAAGGCAAAAAAAGATTTGGACTGAAATTTCTTCTTTAACCAGTTCAGAGCAGGAATTTCTGCCAAAGTCTCCTTTTTTGGTAACACTCCCGTAGCAGAGTATTACATGAGAGCCTAAAACAGTGTCCTTAATATTTTGTTGGAGCTGTTCTCTCTTGCACAGTGAGCTTTAGCAGCAAATGGAACAGACAGCAAGAAGAAAAATACTCTCTAATTTAGATGACTAGGTCCTAGTCCTTGTCTAAAAGTGAAGGGATGCTGGTAGGAAAGGCGGAGGATGAGATCTAGTGCTTAGGTGTATCTTAGATTTGGAAAATTTCTGTTCGTGCCCTTGAGATAAAGCGAGGAACTGAATAAAGTTCTCCCACATTGAGGGTGAATGCCCTAATCACCAAATTAGTTATGGGATTAACAAATAGAAAACTTCCAATTTAACCTTGGATTTTTTCCAGCCACAATTATTTGATGTATTCAAATGCTTCTGAGACTTTAAATCACACTGCTCAGCAAATTTGCAGTTTCTTAGTAAATATAAACATTCAGCCCTAATGAATATCGCCTGAAGGTGAACAGAGAAGGAAAGAAAAGTTATAATTAGTTGAGCCAGGATACAATTTCCTGACAGTGTTCAGCTGGCAGTTACAGCCTTTATCCCTGCCACCCACTTCCCCCCAGCTTCTTCTAGTGGATCCTTTCTGCTTCCAGAGGAAGCCTGCAGCTTGGAAAGCACTTTGCTTCCTGCATGGCATGGCACAACTGCAAAGCAGCAGCAGCTACTTTATCATAACGCCATTTACATCGCATAAATATGGAAAATCAGAATGCATTATTTCATAAGAGATGCTTTTAAGTTCCATGTGTTCATTCCTAGCACTGTTCTCACTCACCTGTCTCCCTTCTCATCCTCACATTTGTAAAAATAACACCAAGTTATTATTCAGTCTTTGTGATAGAAGGCATATGTAGAGCACTAACTGGCAACAAAGGGTGAGAAGAGTGTATTAGCTAAGTCTTGAAAATATTTCTTATTCATACACTCATTACCTCCCTTTTATCAGGCTCACATCTGAGTCAGCAATTTTGCCCAAGCTGTTGTTCGAGGAGTAATGCAATAGCCAGATGGCAATGGTAGCATCCACATCATATTCAGTGCTCACTGAGAAGGAGAGGAATGAAGCCACATTTAATCCTCAGAATAGGTCTGGGGAAAGCAGTGCAGCTGTTCATCAGATTTGGACTTCATCACCACTCCTCCTGACTGCAAACCATCAATGCCTTTTAGGGGACTGCAGCCAACCATTCCAGAACTGCCAGACTGTCTGTCCACTTTTGGTGTCTATAAAATAAATTATCCACATCCTTTCCTTAAGGAGACCAGGAACTGATAGATGTTGGTGGAGTTATATTTCCTGCACCTTTCTCATAATTTTGCATAAGGAAACCACTGTTGTCAAGCTATCATTTTAAACTGCTAAATTTATGTGTCAGGAATATTTTATTTTCTCCTTATGCTTTAAGTCAATCATCTTAAATTTTTCTGCTGTGTGCCAGTTATGTTTCGCTGCTTGAAAGTGAAACCTATACTACCAAATACCTTATTTTTCACTGTAGGACAAATCCGTGTTTCTGGTAAAAGAAATAAGGTTCTGCGAGCAACAGTCTTAAGTTTTAAATCTTTGTTTATTATCTGGGGTAAATGTACAACTAAGATTCTCTGAAGAGCATCTTCAGTATCCTTCAGGCTCTAAAAGGTTTTATCACAAAAGGGGAATGTTGGCTTAAGAAAGCACAAGTTTAGTTATTTCCTTACAGTTAGAGCATGATGGGATGCACCATTCTACATGGTCACATTTTACACTCAGCAACCCCATTAAGGCTCTTCCAAAAATACAAGTATTTACTTTATTGACACAGGAATGAGGAATAGGCACACAACAGAATCAAGCCAAACCTGAGGAGTACGAGTGACAACTCACTAAATAGCTCAGCCCCATACTGAATGCATGTGCTGAATTACGTGACTTGTAGCTCAGTGTCACTCAGCATGCGATAAAAAAAGGCATTCAAAGAGGAAGAGTGAATATCTGCTTCTAAATGGAAAAAAAAATTAATATTCACATAGGACTAGATATATTTAAAGAATTCCTAAAGGAATTTCAATATAGTTCAATTGTATTTGTTCATAAGCAGCAGCATATTACAGACAGCCTGTGATTAATATCACCTCCAGAAAATGAAAGGCTTGCAGAGAGCTGTAACAGTGGTTAATACAATAAAGACAGCAATTTGTTTTAATGAAAGTTACTCTCAGCCTTCAACTAGTTCAAGAGGCCAAAAAAACCCTCTCAGGATCTGTACTGCCAAACTCGCAAGCTTCATTTTAGGTGCCTAGAAAATGACTCCTCAAAGCAGTGGGAAAGAGGCAAGTGTCCCTGGAGACAGACAAAAAACGTGCCCCTCTTCCAGAAGGAAAACCTCTCTGCCCAGCTTTCAGCCTTTTTGCCATCAGACAGGTTTACTTAACACATTTTAAAAGATTCATCTCTAATCCCAGTAGTTAATGCTGTATTATTAAACACTTCACTTTAATTATGAAATAAGTATTTGTCAATCTTCCTTGCTTTCATTCTGGTTGTGATTACCCTTCCAGGTCTCCACTGCCAAAAATTAATGGCTTGTTTTCAGAGGTTGGTAGATGTTAGATTACTGTAGAGTTTCTGCACAGGCAACGACCTACCAGCAATAATAGAAGAAAAATACTGGAATCATACACAGAAAAGTTGCAGGAAAAACATGGTATGGTAAGGAAAAAAATTTAGAATGTAAGATTTTTCTCTCATTATATATATATCTGCAGAATACATTGATCAATAAACACTTACTAAAGCTGAGAGAAACAGAACAAGCAAGCATTCCTGGCTGGCCTCTGTTATTGTAACCAAAATAAACCAAGTTACAGAAAAATGTATTTTTAATTTCATCTTGACAGAGAAAGAAAATGAGGTTCATCTGTGTGGTTCCTAAAGTTCTTCCAAACCAAAAAGCTGTGTAAGAGTTATTATTAGTTATATAAATCTTGGTATCTTGTTGCAATCCAGATTGTGATTACTAATGACTATAGAGGAGAAATCACAGTAAAAATTTAGCAACAAAGTGGTTTATCTACCTGAAGCAATAATGACCTGCCCTACACTCCTCCTGATTACTTCAGTTTCCACTTGTCTGACCTGTTTTAGTCCCTTGTTCCCATCACCATGAAATTTAATTTGACCTATGGGTTCAAATGAACAATTCTGTGGAGGTTTCGTTGTTGTTGTTGATATGGGGTTTTTTGGTTTCGTTTTGGGTTTTTTGATGATTTTGTTTGGTTTTGTTTTAGTTTGGTTTGTTTTTTGCTTTTTTTTGTTTTTTTTTTACAGAAAAGCCCATTCATTTTACAGAAACCCATTCATCTACACCACATACACTGCTTCTCTCTCAGAAGCCTCTGTTGCTCCACCCTCCCTTTCCAGGCATCACCAGCCCTCCTCCTCATCCTTCTCTAGTTAACTTCTGGCATCCAGCTTGTACAGGATATATAGTGCCACAGGAACAATAATGTTTCAGCAGAATTCAAGACTTTTCAAGCCCCTCCTGTGACAAAGCTGTTTTCAACCTTCCCTCTCCTTTCCTTTATGTAGCCCACACTGCTGGTCTCTGGGCCTGGATCATAGCAATATTTCCTTCCCTTCCACCTGCTTTTACTCTACAAGACACCCTTGGTAAATACTGAAAAGTATCCCCAGTGACATTCACCACCATTGAATCATCTACTCTTCCTTGACTCAACCACCATCTACTGCTTTTTAATACCTTCATTTTAACTCCAAGAAATCTCACATTGACAGTCACTGAGACCCTTTTGATATCCAGGATTTGTTCCTCAATATCCCAAAGCATTTCCCATCTCTGCTTCTCTCTCCATATACAACATTGTTGATTTCTTTATTGAAAAATACCAAATGAAAACTTATTTTGGCCATTTTCTTCTTTCAGTCCTACTTGCCATGGAGAGAAATGAGCCAGCTGCCTATACCATTTCTCCTGTCTCTTTCTCCTATAAAACCTGTGCTTCCCACCTGTCTAATCAGCTGGGATTCATCTCACCTCACTGTTGACACATCTGCACTGTAAATGTCTGTGGTGCAGCCTATTAGACTTAGATGATAATTTTTTTCCCTTTCCATCAACAGGGAAACACATCCCCTTAGTGCACAATTCACCTTCCCCCAAGTGACTTTTTAAAAGAGGACAAATGAGTTGTGCCCCCAAAGTCTCTGCTTTTCTGCATCACCCATAACAGAGACCACAACAATGAAGTCAGACAGATGTAGCTTGTTAAAATTAAACAACAAAACAAACCCCCAGCTTGCATCCATATCTGTCACACAGTTGCCCATGCAAGTTCAACACGACTCGGAAGCTTGTCATGCCTCCTTTCATGTTTCTTCTGATCACCACCACAGTGCAGATCTTGGTCCTGCAACTTGTTCATCAGACTCAAATCTGATTTTTAAAAACTCTTTCTTTAAGTCAGGAGATCCCTAAGTCCTGCATATCTTTCCAACTTAAGCAAAATTGCTCTTCAAATCTCTTCCCATGGTTCTCCATGTCCTCCAGCCTCCTGAAGCCAGGCCAATGGTACTCTGTGCAAACGTTGTTTATCACATCACCACTTAGAGCACTGACTGACACACTGCATTGTACCTGTAACAATACTGTACTGCTCTATTCCTCATGAAATTACTTATCCTCTTATCTTACACTTAAATCACTAATTCTTAAGTACAGAGATAATATTTCTGTTCTGCATTTACCTATCTTGCGATATCTTGCTTGATATTATATCATGACCATGCCTTTGCAGTATTATAAGTAAATAACAAATACACACAATAACACGATTACATTGGTTTTGCTTACAGCTACACTATTTTTCTTGGGCATTAAGCAAAAGAAAAATTAGACTTCACAAATGCCTCTGTGGGACTCCCTCAAATTAGAATATTTCCTTTATTAGAAATGCACATAACAAGTAAGAGAAGAATAGTAGAAAAAACATTAGCAGATTTACAAAAGGACCAAAAAGCACAGATATAATTACATCTAGTTTATTGCAAATTTGTAGGGCTCAGAAAACTTCTGTACATTTACTTTCCTGTGTTTTCCTGATTTGGTTTTAGTTTCCTCATTTTGTTGTAGCTCACACACTTGAACTTGACAGCACTAGAAAAATAAGGCAAGTCTACAAAGTTGTTTTCAGATTTATCCAGCTGTAGGAAAAATATTAAAAGAATGTCCTACTTATTTTGATATTCTGCAACTGTAAACCTTTCCAAGCTTTCAAATGTAAGGTTTTAACAGCCATTATTTCCAATTGTAAGAGGTTATTTAGTTATTCCCATCCGTCAGTAAAAATCAGAAACTGCTTTTTTGGATAGCAGGCAAAAAATTATGCAAGGTCACCCCTGAAACCTGAAGTTTTTTAAGATCTCTTAAGCTATTTCACAGTTCTGCTCACAAACAATTACAATAATAAGATTTTTATTACCCCAAAATAAGATCATTATCTTAATGTTAAAGAAGCACTAAGATCTAAATGGTGCACTCTTTAATACCCAGACTATCCATTATCACACTTAACCACAAGCTACGAGGTTATATATGTACATATACTTGCAAGCAGGGCAGGGCTCACTTGCAGATCTTTAATTTGATGATTTTTTCTTTTCTTTAAATGTTGTTGGTTGAAATCAGTCTTAATGTTGCACAGTCAACTAAACTAAACTTTTGTTTAGTGCAAATGATTAAGGCAAGCAGTGAAAGTAATTTTTTCCAGCACTATCATACAATCCAAAATAACCCTTTCCAGTTCTTCATTTATTCATGTTACATAAAATACAGCTGGAAACTCACTTAAAATCCAGTTCTCCAGTTCATATGCAGACAACAGCCAGCTGCTGTCAAGGGAGTAATGCTTTAATAAACCTTGTCCACAACAAAAGAGAATCCTGTCCTGGTTATGGGATATAAGGTTTTTTTGTCCTAAGGCATGTTCACTGTGAATTGGCACTCGCTCTCTGAGCTGCTGAGTTAGCCACTGGCGTAACTCTTTGTGTGCAGACTGCATCAGCTTGACCAAAATTTTGGGTTTGTCAACAGGAAAACTAGACAAAACATACATATTCAGAAGTAAGAATGATTCTAAATGTGTTTTTTGTGATAGTCTCTCTGTCAGCAAGGGGAGTTTTAGTTTCCTGAGATGTCTAATATTCTTCTCACATTTCCTCTCCCAAGTAGTTACTGCACTCCTTTAAATGACTTCTAACACTGAGAAAACTCAGAAAATATAGTGAAATTAATCCAACCTACATTTCACAAACTTAAAAAGGAATAAAAATGTTGTTAAAGCTGCATAAATGACAGCTTAATCCCACATCAGGTAGAGGTAAACATAGCAAGAAGCCAAATTAAATGCCATCTCTTTTTCTGTTTTCCTCCTTGGACTGCCACACACCAAACATTTCATATGATCTATGAGGTTTCCAGGATAATAAAGCAAAAAGATACATTTGTATAATTATTTTTTTATTTACAGCAAGACAAATTGTCTTGTTTTGAAACACCAGGGCTGATTGGAGTTGTACAACAGGGTATAAAATTGTCATTGCAGCAGTCTATGTTTGCATATAGTCAAATATCACACTGACAGTACAAGAGGAGTTCATCGTGCTTTGAAAGAATTGTATCTCTACATCGCTGGCTGAAATAAACCCCTGAAATCTTGTTTTACACTTCTAATTTTCTAATTTTACTCTGTTTCCAATGTGTACAGATTGATTCAAGATGTGAATGCAAATCTGGAAAAATACCAGAAAGTTATTTTTACCTATGTTGTGCTGGCTCTACTAAGATGTTTTGGTATTTACACAAAACATGTTTTCTGTTTGTAATTTTTCTTCTGTTTATTCCGTGAAAAACTGAAGTGATAGCCACCAGTGTTTTCAGCGGACAGAAGACATTGGGAACTAAAGCGCTTTCAACAATTTGGTCACGATCTGAAAATCTTAGAGACTTAGTAAGACCAGATACTTACACATGGCACAATTTACACAGTTTGCTCCCATTCCAACCAAATCTGAGAGTGCCCAGCATCTGCACGGAGAAACCTCCAGAATGCTCACACCTGCTCCCCCGCACCTTGAGCTCTCGGGCACTGCGTGGGTGCCCAAGACCAAGCAGCAGCCCCTTCTGCCACACTGTGCAGCTGTGAGCAGCAGCCAGGAGTCAGGATGTCAGTGGGACCAGTTCACTTCACAAGCAGCACAAGGAGAGAGGTGGGGGTGGATCAAATGGTCCACAGAGCTCGGTGCCAGGAGGCCACAAATGCAGAAGGTTAAGGGTGAGCATGGATAAAAGTCCTAGCATGCACCAGCTTCTGATTCATGCACTTTCTAGTTCAAAGGGGGCAACTTTCAACTTGAGTGGATTTTTCTTTCATTAATTTGTTCAATGCCTTCTTGAACCTCTAAAAACTTAGAGCATCCATTCATTGTCACCCGAGGGGAAAATATTCTACAGCTCAAATAAACGTTGCATGCAGAAATAGTTCTGACAGAGTTCTGCTCATTTTTGTCATCTATCTCTAGAATTACAACTATTGACAAGATTTGCTCATCCTATCCAAAGCACTCTCTAAAATAAAAAAGGCTATTTATTTCTAAAAATCTCCTCCTCCCTGAAGTGAGAGTCATGAACAACAACGTATCATTCCTTCCCAATGCAGAGCAATGTAAGTCTAAATGGAGATGAAAACTGCCCAGCTTGCTTGGTGAAGGCACAGAATGCCCTTCAGCATCTGTACTCCATAAGGAATTTGAACACAAAAAAATATGAAAGAGGGGCAGCTCTCTGGTATATCAATCACTCCTTTTATTTTATATTGTCTGTAAATGTGCTAAGGGTGTATCCTGTCCCATCAGGCAGGTCACTAATGAAGGTGTGAAACAGCACTGGTCCCATTATCCAGCCTTGGGTCACACCACTGCTTACTGGTCTCCAGTTAGACTTGGTGCAACTGATCACAACAACATTTTGAGTCTATCTGTTCAGCCAGTCTCTAGTACACCTCAGCACTGACTTATCTAGCAAATTAAATCCCCAATAGACAGTAACATAAACATTCTCTAGTAAACTGAGTCAGACGGAAGAACCCAGAATGTTTTGGTGCAAAGCACATCACTTTGTAAGCAAAATACTTCAGTCCAGCCTCATTCTCTTTCAGGTGCAAAGTGCCTGTTGTGAAGAAAACAGTGGGATACCCAGGGCCATAGGAATTCTCTGTGGTCAGACTTTCACTGTAGGTGTCAGCACTCTAAAGATTCTAGCCTTTCCTTAGCTTTTCTCCCCAGAGTTAAGGTCCTCAAGTGGGATGTAATATGTCCTAATATAATACTGAGGCTTTTATCAGTAGCATAAAAATTTTTTGATTCCCTTAAGTAGATTTATCCTATGGTCACATGGATTTTCTGGAACATACTAGTCATTGTGATGTCTGTCAGATATCACATTGCTCACAACTCTACTAGGAGCAACAAAACTTACAGCAGGTCCTGAAGGAGGGTCTTCATGGTTCAGCTGCTTTGCAGGAAGCATGCCCATATGTCTCCCTCTGTCCCCCCATACACCCTGTCCAAAACCCACATGATTTTTACAGGGCCTGACTGACCATTGGTCACTCCAATCTAAAACCTGATGAGTATTCCACAGGCCTAGTCTGAGTCTGACACCTGCTGCTGAGAGCTCTGCTGAACTTGCGGGATCCACACAGTGGGACAGGATCCACAAACTGGCACATCACGCTGTCCAAGTGTCACACACCCATCTCGTGGGGGAAAGACTACAGCACCAGCATTTCACAAGTAGCCAGACAAATTCAGAGGCCACAAAGAAGTGGGATCTAGAAGTTCTTAATCTGTTTAGTGTGTCTATGCTTTAATTTTTTTCAGTGAAATTGGGATTTCAGTTAAGGAAAAAAATCAATAGCAGCTCTGCCTTTGAGCCTTGTTTCTAAGGGCTAAGTGACCCTTGAGCCTCGTAATCCATAAAGGGCCTGTTCCCCATTCTTTTCTGTTTCTCATTTCATACCTTTGATCCTCTTAAAATCTCCTTTCCCCAGGCACTTAAGTCTGTGATTAATTTGGATATTTCACACTTTAAAGTGTGTGAAAGTCAGGTTTACTTATGATCATAAATGAACTAGACTATAAATAAAGTCATCACTGTAGACTTGATTCACAGAGATCCTTTCCATTTCAGGTTGGTTTTTTTTCATATGTCTTAAGCAGCTGTATTACAAGATGGCAGTCTCAATTAAAACAGGATGAAGAGCCATAGGGCTAACTTCACCTTGCATGAAGTTTTCCACCAGACAAAATGAATATAAAACTGCCACCATTCTGTTACAATACAATTTCAAAGCTTCTGCACCCACAAGTCTTGAGCAGCACACTTTCCACCTGCAATCTTAAAATTAATCTTTACATACAAACCCTTCATTATATTTTGCCTTTAATAATGTCACATAAAATACATAAAGTCACATAAAATGCAGATTCTTAACAAAGGTTATCTATTGCCTGGTTTCCAAATTAAACAGTTGCAAATGCTGAGATAACTACAAATGTATCTCTTTCTTATTGTTTCAATTCCAAAGAAATAACTGAAAAACTGCAAGTTCACTTCTGTTTTGCCAGGGATCATCCACAATTTCACAATACATTTCAGAAAATCCCAGAATAGCAAAGGATCCCAAAATATTTGCAGAGGATAAAGCAGTCTGGCATTAGCTGTCCGCTGATGGAGCATAAAAGCCACACAGGTGAGAAGTAACTGATAATTTGAGAAGAGCTTGGAAAAGGATTATTTACATCTCTCAGGTGAAATATACTATATAGTATATTATATTATAATATATAATAAAAGAGATTGTCTCTCCCTGAAAATCAATGCTCAAAAATGCACGGAAAGAAGATTCAGATATGAAATGAAGACCCACAGAAGAATGTACTAGGAGGAAGAAGCAAGGGAAAAAAGAATGTTCTGCTTTAAAAAACCCCAAGATGGTATACTGCCATCACATACAAAATCAATTTTCTGTATTTGATTAAAGAACAGGTTTGCACAAATCTCTCATCAGAAACCAGAAATTAATCATTTAACAGATGATTTCTACATACATGTAGGTGGGGGGGGCATTTCCTTTATTTTCTTTTTGCCAAGAGAGACTAAAGATGACATGGGAGGAGGGCGTCAATACTCCAGCCTCTTCACAGGCTCAGTTCAGGAATCACTTTGGAACCTACAAAGAGTTGGTGGCATCCTGAGTTTCCTTAGCAGAAATCAATGGCATATCCTACTTAAAAGTCAGTGCAGGTAGAAAACATCCTGTATGTTCCTTCAGTTAGTGTCCTGATGTATCTCCGTAATGAAGTGCTGCTTGTGCAGGAAGGTGAATGTGATGCTCACTGCACAATCTTTCCACATTCAGAAAGGGCTTATTCAATGTCTACATTAAGCCTACTGAACCACTAATTCCAGCTCAGAGGTCCATTAGGAAGTAAAGGCTTTGCCCACAGACAAAACAGTAAAGTTATGCCTTCACTCAGGAAGGTAGATGGGAAGTGAGGAAACTGCAGGGAAAAGCAAGAAAATAGGACTTTTTTTAAAAAAAAAAAGAAATTGGGAAAAAATAAAAGAAGCAAAAAAAAATTTGAAAGATCTTTTACATCTTAACTTTCTTCTGTTAAGAAAGACTCAGAAGAACTCCAGTAAAACAAGTAAGTCCTACACACCCTCCGCAGCTCTAAGTTACAATGATGAAAAAAAAGGTGAAACAAGGTTATAGTGTAGACCTGGTTCCATTCTGCCACACTGGATGGATATTGCCATAATTATTTACTATTATTATTATATTCCAAGAGTAATCTAGGAAAAATTACTTAAAAAGTAATTTTAATGTACCTTTAGATACAAAAGATTCACATCATAAAGACAAATTGACATCCCAGGTTAATAATGCTCTTCTAATGTAAAACCCAAATGCATATCCCTTTATGTCTTGTTCAGCATTCAGCATTTTTTTTGAGGGGGGGAGTGGGGATGGGTTTGGTTTGGTTTATTTCTTTTTCTCTTAAATACAATCATCCAATCTAAAGCTTTCATGTAAAACTTACATGGGTGTTTATAATTGTGCTGGAAATAAAATAGAGCCATTTAGCTCAGTCTAGCATGTGGAAAGATGGCTGGGGGTAAAACAGCAGTCTCAGCTTTCCCGGGGCACTGACAGACACATCAAACACTAGGGGTCAAGGAAATCTTCCCCTTTTCACATGACACACTGCTATTAAAATCTGCACACAAACCTATTTGCAATCTATTAGGAAACCATAAGATGATTTCTTTCAAAGTTTTAAACATTATTTTTAAAGTGTTTCTCTGGAAAGGGCAATAATTCATGGCAGTGCTCACAGAACCAGCCCAACACAGAAGGCTGGTCATTAATCTGATTTAACAGGAGCCTGTAGTGGCCAAAGAGAAGTAAATCTTGACATATTTCATTTTTACATACTGAATTGTTCAATCACATCCTATCTACTAAAAAAAAAAAACCTAGCCCAAAGTTGTATCTCCACTGATAATCATTCCTTCATGCACTTTTTGGCTTTAGATACCATGGTTACAGATACAGGCACTGGGGGAGGTGTCTTTTTCTTTCAGTCCCACTCAGTTTCAGTGTTGTCTACCAAAAACACAACTAACTTCTAACTGGACACAGCTCAGGAACAGAAGGTGAGTAGTAACATCTAAACATGTGCTCATGCTGCTTCAGTCAAGGGGACCAGACAATCTGTGAGAATAATGCCTTGGAGACCTTCTTCACATCCAAGAACGTTCTTCCAAGGGAGAAAGGAGGTCCTCATTTTAAAAGACACATGCACTTTCGAGGCAGTCACTGTCATGCCAGTCTCACCACACAGACTGCATTTGTAACTGCTTCTAGATCCTCAGCACACATCATGCTACAGATTGAACAAAAATGTAGGCATTCTCAAAAGAACAATATAACCTCTTGGACTACTACATGCACTACTCAGGAGTATGCAATCACTAGAAAAATATAAAGGATTTTAAAGGAAAGCAACTGAATTTCTGTGTTTTAAGAAATAGACAATTCATAATACAACTGTCCTTTCACTCACTGTGTACTACGTGGATTAAATCCTAGAAAAGAATGAAAACACAGGAAAGTCACAGAAGTAATCTGTTAATTTTTTCAATTACATAAGAAAATGAGTATGATTATTTTTTCATGTTGTTACAAATAGACACTTATTTTTCTCATTAGCAGGATAAATTAAGTTATACATTTTGATAACTGTAAAGTATTTAATTTGTTTTCCTAAGTTTATACAAAATTTCAACATGATCAAATACCATTTATTTTTAACAAATGATTCAGGAAGCCTCTGTTGCCCAATCCTTTCAACAATTATGCTTTGGGCACACTAATGACAAGTATTTATTGTCTTATTCTTTTACTCTCTGCAGCATCACTCCCAGAAATTTGTATTGAACACCTTAATATTTTTCCAGTGATACAAACTAAGGGGTACTTAAACCACTTAAATGACACACTGAGGTCAGCATGTTGGTTCTTGATACAAATGTCCCACTTTCCTCTATTTCAGGGCTCTGAGAACCCATCAGGTTTACCAGCACTTGTCATTTTCCGTTCCTTAAAGCACAAACAGCTTTTGACACAGGAAACTCTCAAGAAAGCAAAGCAAATACACAAAACCAACCAAGCAAGCAGTCCCATTGTGTAACAGCTTATCTGCTGGGCTTGGAGGGAATCTGCACTCAGATTCCTTTCCTTCACTTTTAGGACTGGGAAAGCACACTTCCAGGTGCAAGGAAACAAGAAGGAAAATTGCTGCTTATATCTAAATGCACAGGCCTTGTGGAAACATCACAGGAAACTCTCCTATTTTTTGTCACAAAACTTACCATATGGGGAAATTTCCTGAAATGCCCTTTTCTATGGGTGAACTGAGAATCTCAGCCTTTATTTCTACACACACATATACCCTGATGTATAACTGTTTCTGGTTTTAATTAAGATCTAAGTTGTGTGGCTACTGAAGAACAAAAATATGTATATTCATTACTGACTGAGCAGAGGTAATTTGTGCTTGAGGGTAAGTGACAGACACACCATCACATGACAACAAGCAGGTTTGCATCAATCACAGCTGGAATACTGGGTGGGAAGGCAGATGCCTTCTGTGCTATCACTCCTACAAATCAGACCCCTTACAGTCCCTAATTTTTTTCCCTCAGATTAATTTTTTTTCTCAGACCTAAAAATTACTGGGATGGTCCTTCTTATACACTAGGAAAAAGATGGTGCAAGGGTGGAACACCATAGGTTTTCAGAAACCTCCCCTCCCACACCTTAATATCCATGCTCTCCGTCAAATACAATGGATCTGTTCCTTGTGTCCTTTCTTTGTTCCTTTCCAGGCAAGCAGTGGCAGTATAATAAACTGCAAGTTTTGCAAAGTGGTGAGCAGAAGAAGTTATAGAGTCTTAAAAGTAATAAAATAATTATAATTAAAAATCCCACAGAGTAATATAGCTTGCAGTTGTCAGCTAAGAAGGCCACATGGGAAATCAACTCCTGCATTTCCCCAGCAAACAGACTCACCCCACACTTTAGCACTTTCCTAAGAAGTCTATTTATGAAAAGTAAAAACTAAAATCCAAAAAAACACAAGGAAGAGACCCAGAGATACAGCTTAAGAAGTTCTCAAAAGTATGGTAATTAGTCATGGACAAGCTGAAAAAATCTTTGGTGGTAAACTTTTAATCAGCACATTTAAAAAACCTCAAGCCTCTATTTGGAAATGTGTTGAGACCTGCTTTCTCAGAGTAAAACATACTGTAGATAAGCCATCTCATAAAATGCATTTGAATCACTCTTCTATTTCATCATTTTGTTTTCAGAAGCTGCAGTACAAGAACATATTTTGAAGACCCAATATCCTGATGTTTTGGCAAGAATTTTGTTTTACTGCCTACCTGCTTAAAAGCCAGGCAGTCAAGATTATGCAGCATTTCAGCACTAAGTCTGGTGTTTCTTATTTAAATAATTTACTACAAAGTACATGTCCTCCTTGTGCTCCTCTTGCTTTCTCTGAGACTCGTGTGGCAGATGGTTCACAGGGCGTGACACACACTTGGTGTAGAGAAGGAAAGTGACAAGCTGGATGGGGCTTTGAGCAATCTGGTCCAATGGAAGGTGTTCCTGTCTGTGGCAGGGTGTTGGGAACTAGATGACCTATAAGGTTCCTTCCAACTCAAACCATTCTATGAAACCATTGCTGGAACCCTGGACCCAGCCCCCCAGAGCCAAGACTCATTCAGACTCATGTCTGAATGTTGTGTGGGTGTGGATGACTTGATGTACTTTCTGGTACCTTTTCTCTGTTATTTCTCAGACCCTTTCTTGCTCACACTAGGAGAAACTAGGATTCTCACACAGCAGAAGTACAGAAACTGAGCTGCAAGTCCATACTTTTCCCTTTTCTTCCTTTTTGTAAAACTGTTTTAATTCTTTTGAAATCTTTCTTCCAAGTTTGCTTCTTTAATGGAAGATTTTCAGTTTTATACCTAGAAAAAGGAATTTAAAAATGACCAAACGAATCATCCTCATATAAAAGCTGATTTGTTAGCAACAAAAATTTTAAGCAAAGGCATTATACTGCTTTTTGGCTAAATTTGTGTGCATTCTGCACGAACCACCTAGAAGAGATTTCTGTTTCTCACATGTTCATTGATCTGGATTTCTCTGAAACATTAAGATTTCCAAAACAATTCACAAACAAACAAACAAACCAAACAAAAGGAAAGATACTTGTTCAGGCTTTTACTGTACTTTCTGTGTTAACTTGTTACTAACAAAAAAATATCAAAAATATTATCAAGAGTATATACACAAGCAATGTATTGAAATATGAAGGAGTCGGTAGAGTTCAGAGTTATCTAACCCCAGGACATGGGATATTTACTTTGCTCACCTCTGTGAGTTTGTTTGTTTTAGACTATATTAACAAAACCTTTGCAGCTACACTGCCCTGCAAAGCAAAATACTTTAGGGAATTGGTATCATTTTGCTTCACCAAGCATTTACATTAATTTTGCATTATGTATGCAACCCCACACTTTCCCATTTACTAGTTGGAGAGTAAACTTTAACTGAAGTCAATAATACACATTAATAGCCTCCAGCTGTATGTTTACTAAGATAATCTCAAGTACTCAAATCGTAGCATGAATAGCATGATCATTTCACAAACCATTTCATCTCAATGTGAGGATATGTGTATTTCCCTGCTATTATAAGAGCAAGTCTACAACACCAATATCTAACATAGCACTGAGAGGACATTCTTTGTTTTCTAAATCTTGTCAGCTCTCGTATGCTGGAAGGCATTGTGGGACTAACTGGATCATATTCTTCAGTGAAGAATATCACCCAATGGAAGAAAAGGTGATGTTACTTTGGTTTTTTACCTTTTTTTTTTTTCTTTGATGGAAAGGCAAGGCTCCCCTGTTAAGCAACCTTTGCCGGAGACTAATTCACTGGAAAATTGCTTCTCTAGTCCTAGATCTTTTTCCTCTTGAATTGCATCTGATTGTCTCCACTGGCAGATTAATACACACATGACAGACATGGTCAAGAACTACATTGCCTTTTCTGATTTCAAATTACATATATTAATCATTGTTCTGATTAATATTTTCAATATTTGAAGTATATTTTTCTAATAACATATTATTTGTCTAATAATATAATGATCCTAAATCATTATTAGAAATACAGATAATTCAAATATTAATTATTATAATATAAATTATTAATTATTATAAATATAAAATATATTAATTATTAGAAATATAGAATTTGTCAATGCAGATTTTCTCCTGGCTCAATTATGATTCTTTAAGGCTTTTATGCAGCCAATCACTGGGATAAGAAAGAGCTTCACATAAAGAGCTCAACACTTGAGAGGAAAAAAATTCTTTCAATTACTCTAGGAACAAATGGTCAATTTCTTTGGATATCCAGAGGCGGGCAGGTTAATAACAGAACAGGTTAATAACAGAAAAGTCTTTCCCAAATAATAACCAAATAACTGAAAGAAGAAACTTTGTTATGGTGGTAAAATCTGTTATTTTTTTAAAAAACTTATAATCAAAGTGACTGTGTGTTAAAATACGCTTCTGATGGAATAACCAGCATGAATAGCTTACCTCTTAAATAACAAAGAAGCATCTAAATAAGAGCAGCTTAATAGAAATCACGTTAATAAATTCACTTCAGTGACATTGAAAAAAAAAATTAAAAAAGTTCTTTTAGTGCAACTGATGTGCTGTCTCTTTCAATGAAATTTTCATTTGCCAGTCATTATCATTTTGGTAGAAGACTAAATTATTTGCTGCTTGTCAGTGAGGGGCAGAGTGTAGACAAAATGTAAGAAGTTGACAAGTTAGATGATAGAAATGAGTAGAATTTATGTTCTTATGAACCTAATGGCAAGTAATTATCTCTGAACTGGCAGTACAAATGTGCTTTTTCATCATGAATATCTGACGTGCATTAGAAATTTCCAGAAGACATATTATTTATATAGTAAAGCAACAGAGTGGAAAACTTGTTAAATATATGGCTTCTGCACCCAGCATTTAATAGAAAAGTTTAATTGACTGGTGAACCTTCTAGAAATTTTTGTATGCCATGTTAAAATGCAGGTGCTAAAAAAATCCCAAATAACACCCCGTAAGTCTCTAAGTCAACATTTTAACTGATTTTTTTGGGTTTTTTTTAACATTTACCAGAATCCCAGATATTGCTGCACTGTATGTTCTGGCCACAACCTGCAGCATTAACAAAGCTGGCTATGAGAGCATGAGTGTGTGTGTGACTACAGGATACAAAAGACAGTATCATGAAACACAGCTCCTCCTAACAACAGTATAAAACTGTAACTCAGCAGCCAAAAAGTTGCAGATATCAGAATTATGGTGGACTGTGCTACTGTTTTTCTTTCTCATGTACACTTACGCTCCCAGCACAGAAATCTTGATTCACACTTTTTCTAATCTAAAACAGGGGCTGTGCCTCATTTGGATGCACGGCGCTCCAGTCAGCGTTTTGTGTATGACCCTGTACCTCGATTAGCAAACAATATTCGCATCCTGCTAGAAAGACAGAATGTTTAATTTCCTCACAGACGGTACAACATTATTCATCCCTTAAGTACTTAAGTGGCTCGCTAATAATTTATCCTCACAATATCCCTGAAAGATGAACAGCTGGTATTATCCAAACTTACAGGTGAGAAAACAAAGCACAGGGAAAATCAAGGTCGAACACACCCATTAAAGGGAGATGCCTGTTTTGAGCACATAGACCAGGCCATTGCTGAATACCCAGCACAACATGGCTACAGCTGCAAACGTTCATGAGCAGCTGGAAGGAGCCACCAGAGAAAAGCACAGTGAGCTCTCTTCCTGCTCTGAGTGAATGTTTTGCCATTGAAAGTTTCATTTAGTAGTTCTGTGTAACAGAAAATAGTTTCCATACCTAGAAACATCGGGAATTGTTAACATGCCTTGTGCATTAGTGCTGAAAAATTAAATGCATGTGTCTTGGAAGTTTTAAGAAGCAAATCAGGCCTACTCACTATATTTAGTTTCAAAGTACTTTTGCAGGAACTAAGTATTTTTAAGTTATGTAGGAGTACTAAGTTCAACCTGTACAAAAATTATCTCAAAGAACATCTTATATACAAGTGGGCAGGATTTGCTAACTGATTTTTGGAGCTGATAAATCTAAAAGTGACTAAGCAAGTATGTCTGATACTTCAAAAGTGTTATTTTTGTATAATTATACTTCATAAAAACCCTTGAGTACTGCCTTGTAACAGAACAATGCAGAACAGGACAAACAGTCCTCCACAGAACTGAGAATTCGGATATAAAAAGCTACATTGGGCAGACTGCCTTGTGCTCTTCAGCTACACTGTACTGAGTCCTTCCTTCCCAGGAGGAACGAGGTAGGTGTGATTTGAGAAAACAGCACTCTCCAAGGATGACAACTACTCTCACAGGCACCATCCCAACGTTCTCTTCCCCAGAAGAAGTGCCTGTGCTCTCTCCAAAGTGATTCTCTCTAGGTTCTTCCATCCAGGGGCCTAAGAAGAGAGTATAGCCTGCTTGGATTTCCTCCCATTTCAATACAGACCCCCATGAGAGGTAGCATTAGTCTCAGGACACAGAAGTGTCCAATTATTAAGCTGGCACCTCAGAGAGTACAAACAATGGAAGGGGTTCAGTTAAGGGAAAATCAAATTGGCTGAAGTTTTCAGTCAACAAAGAAGAAAATTAGTTTTTTTGCAGTATTTGTCTTCACTGCCTGTCCCATTATGAAAATTTGCTGAACTCTGCTCGAGAATATAAAACTCTATAGTACAGAAGTCCTGACAACTTCAGAATTGAAAGGGAAGTATTTCAAAAAGCAGAATCCCCCCAGAGCTTGCTTCCTGAGGCTGGTACTCTGAATGAATTTTCCATTTCAGCAGAGGAGAAACACAGTACTTTGAGCAAGTACTTTGAGTACTTTGCTTTCACAGCAGTATTTAATGATTTACAGAAAAGGCATTTTATTGACAAAAATTTACACTATGTCTTCAACCCATATAAAGCTACATGTTATTATCTGGCATCCATCAAAGACCAACAGATATCAAGAAATGTTAACTCATATTACTTGTGTGTGACAGAGGGACAGTATCAGCAAATGGGACAACAGCATTAGCGCACACGCACATCCTTCTGCTCACAGAAAAGTTAAACAGAATATGTTTCCAAACCAGAAACATCTAAGAAATCAGCCTGTACCTAATATACTGCAAATTCTTTGCTGGGTTTATTGTATGTTGGTTTTTCCCCACCAGCAGCAGAAGCTCTTTGCTTGGTCTAGTGCAAAGCATCTGACACTGTCCCACACAACATCCTCGTCCCTAAATTGGAGAGACATGGACTTCACAGATGGGCCACTTGGCAAATAAGGGATTGACTGGATGGTCGCACTGAAAGAGTTGCAGTCAATGGATCAGTGTCCAAGTGGAGACCAATGAAGACTGGTGTTCCTCAGGGGTCTGTTTGGGACTTTTAAACAGTCCTGTTTGCGTACAGTTTAACACCTTTTTTGGTGACCTGGGCAGCTGGACTTGAGTGCAAGTTTTCCCATGATACCGAGCTGTGTGATGAAGTCAACATGCTGGAGGCAATAAAGAGACCTTGACAGGCTTAGAAGATGTGTGAAACTCATGAAGTTCAACGAGGCCAAAGTCCTTCACATGGGCCAGGGCAATCCCAAGCACAAATGTAGACTGGGTGGCAAATGGATTGAGAGAAGTCCTGAGGAGAAGGACTTGGGGCGTTGGTGGATGAAGAGCTGGACATGACCTGTCAATGTGTGCTCACTGCCCAGAAAGCCAACAACAAAGTAATGCGGCCACCAGGTCAAGGGTGGGGATTCTGTCCTTTCCTCCACTCTTGTGAGACTCCACCTGGAGTGCTGCATCCAGCTCTAAGGTCCCCAAAACAAGAAGGACATGGATCTGTAGGAGCAAGTCCAGAGAAAGATGATCAGAAGGCTGGAGCACCTCTCCTACGAAGACAGGCTGGAGAATTGGGGTTGTTCAGCCTGGGAAGAAGAATGCTCCAGGGAAACTTTAAGGCAGCCTTCTGGTATCTAAAGAGGGCCTCTGCAAGAGAGGTGGACAGGTTTTTTTTAAAAAAGCATGTAGTGACAGTACAAGCAGGAATGGCTTTAAACTGCAAGAAAGCAGGTGTAGATGAGGTATTAGGAAAAAAATTCTTTACTCTGAGAGTGGTGAGACACTGGAACAGGTTGCAGAGAGAAGTCACGGACACCTCATCCCTGAAATTGTTCAAGGTTAGGCTGGATGGGGTAGGAGGACTGGAACTAGATGACATTTAAGGACCCTTCCAAGCCAAACCACCCTACAATTATATTATTTACTAAACTAAAATTATATTAATTCGGTTTATTAGACATTTAGAATCTCCTTGGCTACCCATGAACAGAGAGCAATTGGAAAAGAATTTAAGATGTATGAAGGTTGACCAGGAGGAGGAGGAGAAGGGAAAAAGGAAAGGTTCCCCAAATCAACAAGCCCAAGGAAAAAAATCCACACAAGAGGAGCAAAAGCTGTATGGTTACTCCATCAAATTTCTGAAAAAAAACCCCAACAAAACAAAAAACCAAGAACAACACTCCCCTCCCCCCACAAAAACCAAAAACCACCAAAAAAAACCCTTAAACCACACATTTACGAGCTTCTAAGGACTACTAGTATTGGAAAAATAAAAAAAAAAAAATGCTGAAGCAACTGCCTGACATCAATTACTGAGTTAACTACCTGAAGTGACAACAACTGCGTTTTTCCCTCTACATGGCAAAAAAAGCCAAAGAAAGTTAATTTTCTAAAGTTCTAACACTTTAATATTTTTTTTAAAAAATCAGTTTAGGTGTTCTAATAATAAAATATTCCGTTAAAAGGTAAAGATCTCATGCCTGTTAATAAGTGTAGGAATATGGACAAAAGGAATGTTTGAGCTGGGCATTAAAAATGAATCCTCAGTCTCTGAGAAGTGAAAGGTTCCCTCAAGGTTTCTATTACTGTTTCTCAGCAGGTCTACACATGCAGTAGCAATTTGGTGCTCCCAAGCAAAAATACTGAAGGTTTGAGGTCAGTCTCTATTGTCCTAGTAGCACTGAACAGCAGCTATCTTCAGTTATCTAGGATTATACAAACCTGAAGGATTCCTTTTTATTTCAAACCCATGCTGGGCAAATTGGGTTAGCTCTTAAATCAGAAGACTCTGTTACACACCTTTTTGCAGCTACATCATTACAGCTGTCACTGCAATTGTTTTCTTCTATTTTCTTTAGAAACCATGGGTAACTGTACAATTTTAGAAATTTTCTCTATTACATACAGATACCTGTTTCTCTTCCCTCTATCTGATTTGAAGGACAATAAACTCTCTTATTCAAGTGAATATACGATGCTTTCACCTTTTCCATTATTGTCAAATTTCTATTTTTTACCCTTACCCCCAATTTCTAAAAAAATGTACAGTGGGATCCCACCTGTTTCCCTTAAAATACTTCAAAATCCACTAATTTTACTCCATATTTTGGGCACATTACTTCCAACTACATTTGTGTATTTGGCATTTACTAAGTCAGGCTGTGAAGACGGACAGAGACACGTTGATTTATCTCTGTCATGTCTTAAATTCATGTAAGGATGGACACAAAATGTCCTCTGGAAAGGCCATCCACTTACACTTTCCAATCCCTTACATCCACCTTTGGCAGGATCAGTTCTGTCCATCATCATTGCACCAGAATATTGATAAGGAGGGCTTGTACAAGAGCTTTTTTGACTTACCCTGCCAGTGTCCAAGTGATTATCTTACTCTCAGTGACTCGCTGCCCCATGCCCATCCATCTCATTCATTGTCATCTACCAAACCTACTACCCGACCCCAGCGTAAGCCACATTTTCATTCTGCCTACGGTCTCACCCTGCCATTTCTCTCTGGAGCACTTTTTCCCTGGCTGACCCTTACTCAGGGAAGCAAAGTGCAATCAAAGCCTTTAAACAGCATCCCCATCTTCCTTCAAATTCTTTGTGAAAATACATCTTTGGTCTTCTGCAAAAAAAACCTCACCCTTGCACTAATGAGGCCACTGGTTACTCGGGACTAATCAGTAACTACTCAGCACTACTGATTTATATATGCAATTCTTCCCAAATCAACATCCTAAATCACCCTCCTAAACAAGAAACTCCCTTGTCATCAGGCTTCCTCAAGCTACTAAGCAAATGCATTTTATTTATCCGTTGAATCCCTCTATAATCCTAAAATTGAAGGTTGGTTTAAACTTTATTTGTAAATACAGCCTACAAGATTGTATAAACCTCTGGCTACTGTCATGTACATTATTACAAATAGCTGTTGCAGCGTCCTGCTCCTGGGTTGTAACACTGATATGTTTTTAAAGAGAAAATTATAGCATTTCTCAGTTCTCTGAATAAACTCAAAGGATTATCAGAGACTGAGAACATTTTGGTAAAGGTATTAGCAAACCATACCTAGTGTAGCCACCACTTTAACAATTTTCCTGCAACTTCAGTAATTCTTTTAAAGACTCCTTTTGGAGTTAAAATCATTTGCAGTGATCTTTCTTTTCACATGAAACAAAGAGCTAAGTACCAATTTAGCTCACTAAAGCTTAATCATTAAGGTAAGGTGACTAATTTAGAACTAAAACTACCTTCAAAGTGTCTTTTCCATCTCAGTTACCTAATCACAAAGGGCCTATCTTCCTCTGTTGACTAGAAGGGAAGAATAATTGCATCACTAATGCAGTACTTGCACCAAGTGTGTGAAAGCAGGTAAGGTGAGTATATGTCTCATGCTTGTGTCATCAAGCAAACCCAAAGTCTATGTGCTTGATAAATAAGAGAAAATTAAAATCTCAGCATCAACCATTTATTTAAAATCCTTTCATTCTAGAGTAATAGCTTCAGACCCTACTCTATGATCACAAATTTACCACACATTGGAGAAAAATATTAAGTCTCAGTGCTTTTGCAAAAAAGTGTAATAGGATAAATTAAGACTGAGAATACATGCTGGAGACACGTTCTGTTTCCACATCAGCAGAACACAATCCAGTTCAGCAGGTTAAGGCAGATGAAGAAAGGAATCTGTGAAAGTTCTTGTTCTGAGTGTGAAGCTGAACTCATTAAGACATGCCTGAAAAGTCCCAGTTTCTAAGCAGAATTCTACCCTAGGCTTGTCACTTGTTTACATCAATAGAGCACTTTGGCCTATTCCTTTTTCTGTGTATTTTATTTTATCACACACAGGGGGTAGTCACTGACCTCATTTGGACTACACTTTCCTCTCAATTGACTTTGAAGAAAAACTGTATCAGCATCAATAGGCAAATTTACTGGTATTCACCCAAGCATGACAAAAGGTAAAAGCTCATGTTCCCCTGCCCCAGCATTCATCAAACCAGAGAGACACACACAAAAGAAAGGGCACACTCCAATGACACACACCCAGTGATGGGAAACCTGCCACAGCATCAGCCCAGTGCTTCTCAGTCACAGTACATGGCAGCCACACAGGCTGCTAAGCTGATTTGCTGTAATGCATATTTAACAGCCACAGTCACTTCAAAAAACAGATTTTGTCCAGTTGGGCAGCTAGAATGGTTATGCCCACCTTTTCTCTTTAACTGGGAAATAATTAATTTGATAAATGCTATCAATATTCAAAAGCTTGATTTCAGGAGGAAAAATTACAAATATTTTAGATTATTTCTATTTTTTAGTAAAAAGCAGGCCAGAAAGTAGAATATAGAAAGACTAGAAAGGAGAAATAATAGAATAAAAGGAGAAAGTGCTGAGTCTGCTGGTCCAACACAAGTGTTACTATTCTGGGGATTCTGCTTATCTGATTGAAGATTCAGAGAAGCTCCCTTTTTCATCTTTTCTTTTGCACTGTCAGTGGTGATAAAGGAATGAGGTGGGGGAAAAAAGAAGGTTACCCTGCACTGTTGAGCACACCATTGACATTACAGGAGAAAAAGGAAAAACTGTCACCTAAAATTGGGTGTCCTGCTCAGAAACAAAGCCTCTGATCTGTGCCACCCTGCAGAACCAGAGAACAGATCTACTCAAGTAACTCTCAGAGTGCCACTCATTAAAGGGAACCATCTCAGAATGGGTGGAGAAAAACAGGCAGAAAGAACAGAACAGTCAGAGCAGCCCAGGAAGCAACAAAAAAAACCCCACTACTTCTGTAACTTGCACAAAAAGAGATTTCCTCTCCCTCCCCTTCCCAAAATTAGTAATTTCATAGAAGAAAAAAAGAACTGGATAAAGAAGAGAACAGTGATCTAATGTATGACAGGGAATCAAAAATCAAAAACTCAAGACAAGGCATGAACTACAGAAGGACTGTGCTGGATTAGGCATTTCAGTGCCTGGTGGGTTTGTTCAGTGTTTGAATCTGCTGAGACACTTGTGGTATTTTTGGAGGGGCTGTGGGATTGAGCTGGGTTACCCTTCAGCCAGTTCAGGTACTTAACGAAGATGTGTGGCCTCAAAATGGTTCATAGCAGCATAGCACAGGAGAATTATTGAGCAGACACTGTTTTTTTTTTTAATTGGTAGAGCTTCCTGAAACAGTATGTACTCTGTATGGAAAATGTTCTGTTTCTGCAGCTGACAATGGCAATTTCACACAAGAAACAGTGAGGATGTGGGTGCTCAGTGGAAAAATGTTGATTCTGCAGACTTAAAGTTGCTTTGTAGGATGGCAATTTTAACTTCAGCTATTTAACACTGTTGCTAACACCTTGAAATTTTACATTACAATTTTACAATATGCATTAAGAGAGTGCTCTGTAACACCCGAGCAACGCCTTTCTGACATCTCATCTGTGTGTCCCTCCGCAGCACCACCTGCAGAAGTCAAACAGACCAATTCCACCCAGAGATCCTGCCACAAGCCCACTTGTATTCCTAAACAGAAGTGTATGTTCCTCATGCATTAACCACCCACTACTGTCTCCTTTAATTTCTTTTTTCTTCACATGCTTGACATGCCTGGCCAGCAAAAAATGGGCTAGTGGGGCAGGGAAGAGTCTGTGGAATTCCTCGGCACTGTCCTGACAGTAATCTTTCTACGAAGTATGGACTCATGCTACACCCTTGCATCCACGGTTTTCTGTCATATGGCTGTCAGTGTGTCTCACTGTGTGGACTGATGCACTGGGACTTCATGAATTACAGAACTTTGATGTGGTATTTCTGGAAAGTTGTAAGACCTTTCACTTGGTGCTGTTGACCCCCTCACCACTGTAAATTTCAGTCCCTAGTTTGTGACAAAGCATCAACTAGCAAATGGTGGGAAACATCATACTTTTATGGACTAAATTGTCATGCTTAACCTCTCCAGGAGAGCACCCAGCGTAAATTCCTTGAAAAGCAATTAGCCCAGCTCCAAAAGCACATCTGGAACAGCATGGTGCTGCATCCTTGTGAGTAACCAGAGATAAGGCCTGCAGAGATCACCTGTGGTTTCTGTTCTCTTAAATGGGCATATCATTCATTTCATAACAACCACCACTATCAGAATGCATGTCAGTGTTCAGATGAAGGAGGACATAAAATGGCAAAAATTATGGTGAGACAAGAACATTTTTCTAGTTCTGAGAGGACAAACTTAGGTAGCTATTTTGTGTCATTTACATCACTCTCTTCTCAGTTCCACAGCCATGAGAAGCAGAAGGAAAGGATGAGTATTTGCTCCAAATTCGTGGACAGATCTAAAATTAAAAGCCTAAAGTAAGACTGCAGCACCAGAGCTGACCATAAAAAGCATGCCTGGGGGATGATGGTGTGCCCAAAGCTCTGCTGCTCCCAATTATGGCATTTCCCAGCTCCATTATCAGCTACAACTAGCTGCTAATGCACTTGAACCCATGCAAGGGACTAACCCAGTGAATTCTCTAGTTTATCACCTTATCTTTTGATAGATGGCAATACCACATCCCTGCCTGACCCACAGCTCCCATCTCCCAGCACATTTCCCAACAACTGTATAGGGGTTTATGCCACTCAGGAAGATGGGAAACTGCACAAATCCAAACTGCAGTTCACTGCACCAAATGATAAACATGTGCATGTTTATTCCATATATTCTAATTTTCCTAGATATTTCAAAACTATATTGCTTGATCCTATCCTCTTGGTGATACCCATAACTGCAAAAATCTCTAGGGTACACCAGCTATCTTTATCTGTCGGTCACTGAGATTTTTTGGGGTTAGTGTTTCTGTAACACCATAGTAGTTGACATGTAGGACCAGGTGCTCACAAAAGCCTCAAGAAGGATTGATTTGTTTCACTGAGGAAATTGTACCTGATGCGTGTCAGAACAGGGTTCTGTCCATGTTCCAGGTGGTAATACCTAAATTCTCTGCCTCGGGAGAAGAAAGTAAACAATCCACCATCCCACACTGTTGTTCAATATGCAGAAAGCTGGTTGTTTACATGTCGTGGTTTAAAACCACTAACTAAGAAAATTACTTATTTCTTGCTGTGAGATATGGATTAGAATAAGGGCAAAACAGGCATAAAACTTAAAAGGAATAAAGAAAGTTTATTGACAAACAACAAGAATAAGAACACCAGAATAAACTTCCAGAAAAACCTTTTCAT